>NW_026781663.1:0-210466 GCF_030144855.1 Hypanus sabinus
AAATGCATAAAATCTGCTAACCTGTTTGATTTATCTGGTTTTATATTACTATATTACATAGAACATAGAATAGTACAACTCATTACATGCCCTTCGGCTCACAATGTTGTGCCGACCCTCAAACCCTGCCTCCCATGTAACACCCCCACCCACATTAAGTTCCTCCATATAACTGTCTAGTAGTCTCTTAAACCAGTAGTGTATCTGCCTCCACCACTGATTCAGGCAGTGCATTCCACGCACCAACCACTCTCTGAGTAAAACAACCTTCCCCTAATACCACACTTGAACTCCCCCCCCTTACCTTAAAGCCATGTCCTCTTGTACTGAGCAGTGGTGCCCTGGGGAAGAGGCGCTGGCTATCCGCTCTATCTGTTCCTCTTAATAACTTGTACACCTCTAACATGTCTCCTCTCATCCTCCTTCTCTCCAAAGAGTGAAGCCCCAGCTCCCTTAATCTCCCTTAATTACTTAGATACTATAAATAGTGTTTTGTTTGTAACAATATCAGACTCCAGGTATGTTCCATTTCTGCTGGTTCTTTTAACCCGTTATGGGGCACGGAACAAAACCGTTCCAACCCCTGCATTACACCGCATATCATTAAACCCCTTCGACCCCTACAGCACTCGGCATCTCCGCCAAACCTCCATCATCCGCCCTGGTGCATTCAGACGACAGCAGACCCGAGAAAGATACAGTCGTGTCAGATTGAATGGCTCATAAAACACTGTTGGCCTGTAGAAGCTACAGACTGATCAAAGACTGGGGAAGCAGACAAACCAGTTCTCTCTGCCCCGCCCGCACCCATTTTGTGGGCTATGAACTGTTTCTTGCATTGGAATAATTTAATCAGAGGAATTGAATGTGGACAGAGGGAGATTCAGGTAATGATCTGCTAAACCTGAGACCATTCTCAAACAAGTCGCCATTTGTTATGCAAAAGGCGTGGACTCTGAATTGATTCTTGACCCAGAGACAATCTAATCAGAGCAATAAACCCGAGACAATGCTCAGAGGAGTAGCTACTTGTTATGTAAAATGCCAGACATGTCAAACAGGCAATCTGTAGTCTCGTTAGACTCTGTCTGGGTTGCCTCATTTGACCGGTTTGGACCAGTCAGGGTGTAAACATACGAATACACAAGGCTGGGGTGGGCAGAGCCAGGTACAATATGTTGGTTTTAGCTGTGTACAATGATCAGTAACCAGGTGACCCAGGTAGGTCTGGTGACCTTGAGCCAATGGTTTGGAGATCCAGTGGTTCAATCGATGAGGAACAATATAAGATTCCGGAGCTTCAGATATGCCGGGGTGATAACTCTCCAGCGGCCAAAGACCAACCATTGCCGAAAAGTAGGACCACACGGACACGTGGAGATCGGGAACATGGGGATCGGAAGATGATGAGAGGCATTGATCGTGTGGATATTCAGAGGCTTTTTCCCAGGGCTGATACGGTTGCCACAAGTTGAAGGTACTGGGGATTCGGTACAGAGCAGATGTCAGTTTCTTTACTCGGAGAGTTGTGAATGCGTGGAATAGGCTGCCGGTAACAGTGCTGGAGGCGGATACAATTGGGTCTTTTTAAGAGACTTTTGCAAAGGTACATGGAGCAACGAAAAATAGAGGGATATCGATAAGCCTAGTCATTTCTAAGGTAAGGACATGTTCGGCACAACTTTGTGGGCCGAAGGCCCTATATCGTGCTGTAGATTTTCTATGTTTTCTGTGTCTCTATGAATTGTCTTACCAGCGTAGATTCTTTTCCGGGATAATACCTTTTATCTTCACTGACTGTTCATGGAGTGTCAGGGTTTCCAGTAGGGTGCACACAGGAAGATGGTGTGTAAATCTACGTGCTTTTAGTATAAATAATAAAAGATACTTGTTGGTAAATACAGATTCTCTGTATCTCGTTAATAATTGTTACAAGGGATGAATCTTTTCACAGTGGCGTCCATCATTAACATTGTCCACTAACAGGACGTGCCCTCTATACAGTGTTACCATCGGGAAGGAGATACAGAAGCCTGAAAGCTCAGGCTCAGCGATTCAGGAGCAGCTTCTCTCCCCGCTGCCACCTGTATCTCAGTTTTGTTTTCTCTATATTTATTTATCCTGTATTTCATTGTACTGCTCCCATAAAGTTAACAATTTCACGACGTATGTCTGTGATATTAAATCTGGTTCTGATTCTTTAAGTTTACCATTGAAACCTTTGATTCTGATTCAGATGCAGCGGTGTTGTGGTTAGATCGAACTTACATTAGTTGAAAGCCTATCAGGACCTCGTGTACTGTGCTGTAATATTCTATGTACTGTGCTCGATGTACTGTACTGTGTCTTGGTATAGTTAAGCAAGTCGATTAACTATTTAAAGCTATGACGCCTTGCTTTTCCAGACTACTCTCGGTGCGTCGGATAATAAAGTGCAGGAGAATTTAAAGAACAATAGGCCATAAATATCAGTACCGACCGCTGGATGATCTCGATATCTTTGCTCGGAAGGGACTCGCCAAGTACTATGTAATGAGGAATTGTCCTCGGTGTTCAGACTGCGCCGGTCATGGGGTATGAAGGGAAGTATCTGGACAAACAGGAACATTAGCGATAGTCAGTATGGGCCAGTGCCTTGCAGGTCATGTCTAACCAATCTCTCAGAGCTGTACGAGGTAGTTACCGGGAATGGTGTGGTGGCAAGGCAGTGGAGGCCGTCTAGCAGGGACTTCAGCAAGCAGTTTCTGAAGGTTCTGTATGGGAGGATGTTCGAGAAGGCTCAGTCGCTTGGCTTCCACGATGAGGTAATAAGATGGATTCGCCATTGGCTATGTTGGGGAAGCTATAGTGTGATAATAGATGATTGTCCCTCTCACTGGGGACCTGTGACGAAAGGAGTGTCCCAGGGATCGTCGCTGTCGCTGTTATTATTCTTAATCTATATCAACGATCTGGATAATAATGTTGTGAACTGGATGAGCAAATTTGCCGATGACAACATCATTACGGGTGTAGTCAACAGCGGGAAGGAGTACCGGAGCATGAAGCGGGATCTGGACCAGCTGGAAAAATGGGTTGAAAACTGTCAGATCGGATTTAACGCAAACAAGTGTTGGAATTTGCAAATTGGGAGGACCAGCCAGGGTCGGTCTGACACAATGAGAAATAGGGCACGGAGGAGTACGATAGAACAAACGACTCTGGGAATGCAGGTCCATAATACAGTGAAAGTTGCGGCACAGCTAGACAGGGTCGTAAAGCTATTCGCACTTTCGCCTTCCTAGACCAAAGCATGGAGTACAGGAGCTGGGAAGTTACGTTGCTGTGATTTAAGGCTTTATTGGGGCCCGAATTGGAATATTGTGTACAGTTGGGCTCAACTACCTACAGGAAAGATGCAAATAGGATTGAAAAAAATGAAGAAAAAATTACACGGCGATTGCCGGTACTGAATGCTTTGAATTAAAAGGAAAGATTACATATGTCAGCACTTTATTCCCGAGCGGGTAGTGGACTGAGGGGAGATTTGATGGAGGTATACAACATTAAGAGGCGTATAGAGAGTGTAAATGCAAGCGGGCTTTCTCCACTGATGTTGGGCGAGAATACAACTGCAGATCATGAGAGAAGGGAGAAATGTGAAATGTTTAAGGGAAACATGAGGGAAAACGTCTTCACTCAGAGGGTGGTCAGAGTGCCGACGGTGCTGACAACACAGGTGGTAATTGAAATTTCAATTTCAACGTTTAAGAGATGATTGGATAAGTACATGGATGAGAGGGATATGGATGGCCACGGTCCGGGTGAGGTCGATGGCAGTAGGCAGTGTAAATAATTCCTCACGGGCCTGACGGATTGAAGATCCCGCTTCTGTGCAGTTGCTTCCTGTTGCTGTCTGACTCAATGTCTGGGTTAGAACTTCAGTGTCTCACAGAACCGAACAATCTAGAAATTCTTTGATGCTTTTCAGTCCCTCTGTCAATCCACACACTGAAGCATGGAGATTGAGTAAAATGGATGGTCATAGCAGGAGAAGAAAGAAGTGCAGATGTGAGATGATGAAGGGAGTAGCATACTGAAGGAAAATACCTTCACTCCTTCAGTAAGGCGGTAAAGACAACGGTTCCGGGCTGGAGGTGGGTGTGACAGCGGCCCCAGTACAGTGAACAAATCTGTTGCTTCATCGGAGGTACAGGGGATCAGTAGCCCTGATACTATACAACAAAGGGTTCCTTTAATCCGAATCCAGTCCTCGGTCAGAAATTGGAGGTGGGAAACCTCGGAAGTCGTTGAATGCTTGCAGTTGTGGAGACGCCATATTTTTCATTGTGTTGAATATTAACTCCTGGACGATACATTACTTTCTGCGTCTCCTTGTCTTGGAGTCGAAAGGCTTTACTAACTGTTGTATGGTTGCCATTACAGCTGTTTATTAACTATTGAACAAATAAGGGCATGCCATTTTCTGCGCTATTTTGAAAATATGAATGCATCGCGGATTTAAAATATAGCACGAGGTTTGGACATAATTGAGTTAAATTGAAAGAAATAGAAAGATTACGGCCATGAATGACTTGATGGCAGTCATGTGTTTCTGTAGTTTGTGTTGGATGGGGGTTTGAATTACTCTTCTTTTTCACCATAGATGAGACAGAAAATTTGTGTCTCCTTGCGAGAAGTGTTTTCCAGGAACTGATGCGAAATTCGGAGGCTGCATATCATTCCGAAATTCTAAGGTGTTAATGTATGTGAGTCTCAGGTCTCCAGGTCTCACTCTCCTAAGTTCTTCAGAATACGTGCTGAGGCCTTTTGCTTTGGAAGTTGTCTATTCTGTATTCCCCAATTGCCTGCGATGGTTTTGCAGGAAGAGAAGTCTAAGCCCGGATGTTTGGTTTGCTTTCGCAGAGTTTTTAGTTTGTGTAGTTATGTATGGTTCATTTATTATGTGTTTCTGATGGAGACACAGACTCCACACCGGCCGTGTGGATTCAGGGTTAAAGGGATCGAAATTTGACCGCTTCTACACCCAAGACGATAAAATCACGATTTCAGAAGTAAATTGTCATTTGGATAAAATGGTGTCTTCTTGAATTGGGAATTTGTAATTGGCATTTTGGAAGGCTGGTTCTTTTAATGAGCTGCAAAAGCTGCTGATTACTTTGAAACACTTTGAAATGCTAGTTTGAAGTTGCAGGTCTCATTGGAAAAGATTGTTTTGAGGTCATTGTAGCATCTGCCCTGTAATATGTAAATGCAAGGTCAGTTTAGATAACGTGGCGGTGTAATCATTAGCTCAACGATTTGCTTACATCGTCAGCCCTAATTCCATTAATTATCCAGCTGCTGCTGGATGGTCAGATTAAATCGGTTATTTCCCTCTATAACTGCGAAGTCCAAATATAGTTGTAAAGTGTACCGAAATTTTGACCCACGACTGACATAATGCTCGCTGGTCTGTAATTCAGAGTCTCCCTATTATCTTTGGTCAACAAAGGAATAACATTTGCCACCCACCACCCCACCCCCCCAGTCTTCTTGTTCTATTTCCATGGCCAGCGAAGACACAAATATCCCGTCCAAGAGTGCAGCAATATCTTCGCTCGCTTTCCAAAATGACCTGCACTATATCCCTTCCGGCACCGTGGAATCATCTATCATAATGTTTTCCAAGTTTCCGACGCATTCTCCTTCTTATCGTCGGCACGTTCTAGCCTTTTGACTCTGTGTTCATATTCATCAATATATTCAGTAAGGACACTTCACCACTTCCTTGACTCCAAACACAATTTTCCTCTGGTCTGCCCACACTCGGTCTAGTCATCCTCCTGTTCTTCCCTTACTTCAGTGCAACTCGCTACGGCATTCATAACTCCCCTTATACTTTTTCTAATTCCATTGTTAAATTCTTTGCTGTCTGCATTGTGACTCGCCATAACGCTACCCGATCCTTTCTTCCGAAACCTAAACTATATTTTTTCTTCTTCTTGATTCGTCCATATTTCTTGTCACCTAGGTTTACCTTACGCTATCATCCTTTCCCTGCGTCAATGAGACAAGCCCTTACTGAACCCCATGTCAATGCTCCCTAAGCAATACCCACATATCTGTTGCGCATTTCCCCGGTCTCCAGAGTTAAGGAAGGACATCCTGGCTGTAGAAGAAGTGCAGCGTAGATTCACGAGGTTAATTCCTGGGATGTCTGGACTGTCTTACGCAGACAGGTTAGAGAGACTGGGCTTGTACACGCTGGAATTAAGGAGAGTGAGAGGGGATCTGATTGAAACATATAAGATTATTAAGGGAGTGGACAAGATAGAGGCAGGAAACATGTTCCAGATGCTGGGAGAGTCCAGTACCAGAGGGCATGGTTTGAGAATAAGGGGTAGGTCATTTAGGACAGAGTTAAGGAAAAGCCTCTTCTACCAGAGAATTGTCGGAGCCTGGAATGCACTGCCTCGGAAGGTAGTGGAGACCAATTCTCTGGATGCATTCAAGAATGAGCTAGATAGGTATCTTATGGATAGGGGAATCCAGTGATATGAGGACAAGGCAGGAACAGAGTATTGATAGTAATTGATCAGCCATGATCTCAAAATGGCGGTGCTTGCTCGAAGAGCCGAATGGTCTACTTCTGCACCTATTGTCTATAATTTCCCACTGTATGTTCCCAAGTTCATGCCAGGTAGCGCCATAATTCGCAGACCCCCAATTAAATACTTCCCTGCTCCTGGTCCTACACAGGTGCAAGCTAAATGTAGGGGAGTTCTCCCTATCTTCTGAAATGCTGACTCACGGAGAGGTCTGTCACATGACCCGTTTCCTTTCTTAATATTAGATCCGGTATCAACCGTTCGCTAGTCCACCTTACTTCTTAGAGTGACATGAATCTTTTCTGGACACAACTGAGAAATTATGCCACACCTGAAACTTCTACGCTGGGAATATGCCGACGAATATTAGGTAGGTTTTAATTTTACGTTCCAATAACATGGCATATGTCCACGTTCCGCTCCCGATAGTTCCTCAGTGTTCTCGTTGCAGATTCTTTTTCTGTTAATCTGGTTGGAGGCTGTACAGAATACTCCAAATGGGGTGGTGTGTTAGTCTCGCCATCTATTAACAAACGAACGCTCCACGTTGTCCTGCCTTTCTGCAGCTGTGATACTACCCCTGGTTAGCCATCGCACTCCCTTTACACTCTGTTACCCGGCCATGTCCATTTTGAAACATCTAAAACAAGGAAGGTCCTGAAACCATTCCTGCCCTTGTCACAGTCGAGTGTCTGTGATAGTTTGGAACATACTTCAACCAATGTAACAATCACGCCAGCCGCATTGAGCGTTTGTATTGCAACCTACCTGAACTGTATGAAGTCAGCATTCTTCCGCCAATTCTGCAATTTCTGGGTGACCAGGCAGATGATTGTTTGAATTTGCGACTTATTTGCCAAACCGGTTCATTGTAAAACGACTTTATTTGAAAACTCCGCTGAATTGTAATTGGACATGGGCGTTATCTACACAGATGGCCATTTAATGTAAAAACATACTTCACCCCATTCCTCAGCTCTTCTCTGAATTTCCTCTGTGTCAGGGTATAGATACAAGTATTGGTGCACATGCTGAGTACTTGCAACATGAACCCAAATTGTTGTAGGATGTATACTGGGGAAGTCAAATATCTGTTCACGTAAAAATAGTTTTCCAATTGCCATTTCAGGGAATGGGCTACATAGGGCGTCCAAAATAATATGAAATTAGCTGATATAGAAAACAACAAAATCATCGATTTTCTGCGTTTTTCCACCTCGGCATCTTTCTGATTGTCGCTGCTGTGCAGAAGCCTTCTGCGGACTCTATTTGCCACAATGATATGTCTTACGGTTAACCCGTTAAACATCAGGATTAAACCGATTGGTAGCAATGGTTTTAAAATACTGTCCAGTATTTCGTATCCTTTCCACACGGGTGAAGTAACGTATTCGTATGTGGCTGTGCACCGCCACGGCATGTTGTTAATGATAACGTAAGGTTCAAGGGCAAAGTAACACGGGACACATCTCCCGCAGCTCACTATAACCACTGTCACGATAACCACTGTTGCTGTTCTCTCGGTGCAGTATCGCTCCCGCAGCTTTCGGCAACATATTGCGATGAAGCGATCGAAGGTAAAACTGACCGTGAACCAAACAGAACAGTCCGTCGCTACCATCCTGAATACAAGTGTCAGAGCGCATACAGGAGTGATGAGCAGGGATCTGGAATAAATGTAGATATTGTTGGTCTGTTCCACTAAAGCAACAATGATAACCACCATCAGATCCGCTGTCGCCATTCCAACCAGGTAACGGGTGATGCAATTGGAGAGTCCGCATTTTCCCCGAGAAAGGATCACAATCGCCGTTAAATTAACTGCAAGAAATTTGGAAACAAAATAGAAATATGGTCAGCTCCGTGAATGTCCCCATTCTACCGATGCTATGCAGGGTATGGTCTGTTTGGAAGTGGAAAGCGGGAATCCAGTGCGTGCAGTCTCGGTCGCTGCACTCCGGCTGGAGGACAATGACGGGTGTGAGTGTCAGTGGATTGGCGACCTTCCCACAGTTTAGAGCGAGGCATCCGAGTTCCACGACTCACGTACCGGTGAGCAGTCTATCGCTCCTGTAAACAACACCGTTTCCATTAGTAGAGGTGAAAGAGCTGACGGGATTGTTTGTAGCGGTGACAAAGCGGCATCGAGGAGATGCAAAGTACGCGTTCTCATTTAATGACTTACAGAAGAACAGACCCACGTGTCGAAAATAGACGGGACCATCATTTAAATAAGCTGCCTTATAAGGTCGAAGTGTCTGCACTGATAGAGACTCGGACCTGGAAAATCAGAGACCAACATCACTTCAGAAAGCCGAGCGAGGTGAAATTATGAAAAAATTTCAATATTGGCACCAACTTAATTGACAAAAGAAAGGAACGAAATCTGGAAAATGAAAATAAAAGCACTGGATGCCTGAATCCTCCAGTCCAGAAACACGTTTCAGCCGACGGTAGCATCTGTGCTTAGTAACAGTGCGGATACCGCAGCAGAGTAACGACGGCACCATACATAAAGTGACCAGCTCCGGCATCTTACCGGGGACACCAACCGCTACAAGTGTGGGATAGAAAATGGCCGCGATGTAGTAAATCGCCGGATATCCCATATTCCGTCAGAAGCAGCGTTCAATTGTACGGAACGTTTCAGCTGCTCAGATGGACTGGTGATCGGTTTAGCAGACTTTTATTGAGGAGAGAGCAATTCCACTGAGACAATTAGCGTGGCTATCACGTCAGGGACATTAGTGACAACCAAATGCACAAACACTTACGTTAAACTATTTTTACTCACTGCTGCCGTGTCACAAGTTTGATTCCTCAGGGGATATTACAATCCATTTACATTAGAAGAACACAGATGTGGATTTTTCATGTTATTTTCCATGATACCTGGCCTCAGCTATTCAAATATGATACTTTTTGTATCTGTGTTGCTTTAAACAGGCATTCATCTTGAAGTCAATTTATCTTGTAATTTTTGACCATGCACATTCGCTTCTGAAGTTGTCGGAAGCAGCTGGCGGGTGAAATGGAGAAACCCTCTTTATTAACGGGGAACATTCATTCATCTTTTCGTTCGTTCGTTACAGTCATTCCGGGGGTTTGAGTAATGGAAATCACAGTGACAGCTGACATGTGTTAAAATAAAATACACTGCACATATTGCTCTAAACACTGTAAAAGATCCACACCGATATTCCAGAGGCGTGTGATCAAAAAGGGATCGTGTCCTCGGGAGATTAGCGAGGGCTGTAGACAGTTTGAAGAACAATGTTTTCCAGCGCAGACACGGGCCGTTTGGCAGGAATCTGACCTCTGCCAGTGAATGACTTGATCACTTCATATCCGTTACGTACGATGTAGTCTGTTTAACTTTAAAGATATTCTCCAACCTGCCACAATGCTACCACTATTTCTCCATCCATTCTCTCTTTGAACAAAAGTAGCAAGTGAAATCTGTGAACAATCTGCAGGTTTCCAGGCTGTGCTATTATTTGTGATTAAGTTGTCTTTTTTTCCTCCTGATTTACTGTCAGATATATTACCTTTCGAGCGTCACTATATGAATATACAGAACACTGGATATGTTCAAGCTCAGCTGTTAATCACACTTCATTCTGCTCCTGCAGTGCACCGCTCCGTGCCGATTCTGGTACGTACCGATGGGAGTCCCTCGGCTTATTGGAGAGAGTCTCATCACTCTGTTTCCATTGTGGTACTCGTACTAATGTGCGGCCGTCGGTTGACACTAGAAAATATCACTACTGCCTTCAAATCCATCTTTCCAAAGTGAATCGCTTCGTGCCTTTCCGGGTTTAACCATCTGTAACCGCTCAGCGCTGCTCTGGTTCCTGTCACTGTCCTGGTGTAATCTGTGACAACCTTCTATACCATCCATAATTCCACCAACATCCACATCACTGAAAACACAATAAACCACCCTACCACTTCCTCATCTAAATCGTTCATAAAAACACGAAAAGCTAGCGGTCTCAGTGCAGATCTCTGCAGGAAACCTGTCACCAAAATCCAGGGAGAAATCCATCGACAACTATCCTCTGTCTTCTGTGGGCGTCAGGTCAGAATCCATCAGCGAACTTTCCCTGGATACCAAATCTTCTGACATTATGAATGGTCCTACCATGGAAAAAATTAACGCCTTGTTAAAATCCATTCATATCAGGTAAATTATCACCCACTTTATTTCCAAAAGTACACGCAACAAACACGTTCCCATTGGTTTCTCTCTTCCAGTGACTCCGCTTTGGCTCGGGCGAGTGCAGAGATGTGAACTGTCTCGATCCTCCAGGTACAAAATGGAAGTAGTCGCCCAACTCACTGAGGGGGCAACTGCTGCATTATCCACATCACCGTCGATTGCCTGAAACGTAAATACAAGAGGATAATCTCATCTCGGAGCAGAGCACCCCATTGACAATATGTTTTCTGGAACTCAGTTACGAGAGGATATTGACTATCTCCAAGGTGTTTGAGTTGGTTCATGTGATACCAACTTAACTTATAAGGAGCGGTCTGAATTCGATATACTGATGGACTGGCTCTGTCCCGACTAATCTGGAAGGGGTAATGGGGCTCGGCTGATATAGTGACTTCATAACCTTCTGTCATATTTTAAACGCCCGCGGTTTTGCTCGAACCTCGAAACAAGCATCACTCTGCCGTTTCTTCCGTCACGTGTTATGGGCGGCATCATAATGAGCCTCCATAAAAGAGTCAATTATTTGCTGTTTGCTATTGTTCCTTCCGATGTATCATACTCGGTCTTCGCTAAATCTAACCCTTTCATTTTTTCTCGCGATCGTCAACATAAAACGTATAAATGCAGGAGAGGATGCTTCTGTGCTGAGGGCTATTCTCAGAACATAAGTTAAGACCGGGACCCATGAGCCGTTTAGTCAATTTGCTTCTCTAGCTGATTTATCGGGGTTCTCAGCGGGCACAAACCAAACAATTCTTATTATAATGTTGTACATCTCCTCGCAATTTCGGCCACCAACTCAGCTTCTTCAACGATTCTATAGATCTATCTGAACCCTGATGCCCACAGTGCCATGGTGCCAATACATCACTTGATTTCATTCCCATTTGGGCACCACAGATTTACCATTATTAATTACAATCCGATTCCGTGCCTACATCACTCGATGTTTCTCAAACTCTTCAGATTCCGCGGCTCTTTGTACCTTTTTAACTCCTGATCCTCTTGCTGTGTCATATGTGTGGGGGGGAGGGGCTGGGAGTGGCCCCAAAAGCAAGACACAGACTCTGAACTACCAGGAACAGGACTAGGCGTGAGAAGGAAGCAGGGGAAGGAAGGAAGAAAGGACGCTGGACACGACAAAGGCCCCAGAGGAGACAAGGATTCCGGGCCTGGGCAAGGACATAACTAGTATAGGGAACCTGGACATGGAACTGGGAAGCAGGAACCTGGGTCTTGACTCGGGCTCGGACCCCAGAACCAGGCGAGTACATGACGAGGTTACATGACGGGACATGAGACTCATGAACAGGACAAGGGAACCCCAGCACAGGACGAGGGAACCCCAGCAGTGGGTTGGGCAAGGAAATTCTGTGCTGGGCGATGCACATGACAAGACGAGAACGAGAACATGACAAGCCGTGGCTTGGACAGGACAAGGATCTTGAACGTGACTGGGATTTGGTCGAGGGAGAGGCAGGAACGCAGAGACTTGATCGGGGAAGAACAGGAGCGAAGAACACTGAGCCTGGGTCGAGGGAGAGAAAGGAACATGGGACACCGATCCAGAACCCCTCCTTGGGTACAGGACATAGGGCAGGGACTCATCACACAGAAAGCTGAACACGACGACAGTTCCCAATGCTAGGCAGCGGGAAAACGGCCGGAACCACCTGGCGAAGGCGTGGACACAGACAGACAGTTCCAATGAGGGCGAGCTCCAGACACAGGCAAGGTGAGGCAAGGCTCCAGACACAGGCAGGGTGAGGCAAGGCTCCAGACACAGGCAGGGTGAGGCAAGGCTCCAGGCAGAGGCAAGGCAGGGCGAGGAAAGGCTGCAGACAGAGGCAAGGCGAGGTGAGCCAAGGCTGCAGACATAGGCAGGGCGAGGTGAGGCAAGGCACCAGGCAGAGGCGAGGCAAAGCTATGCTAGGCTAGGCTCCAGGAGGAAGGTGAAGGGAAGTGATACAGACAGGGGGTATGGACAGGAACAATCCGGCAGCCAGAGGTTGAAACGTGAAACTACTTATGAAGCAGCCCAACGAAGAATCAGTTGCCTCAACAGAAACTGGGGAAACCCGGAAAACCTGGAATAAGGAACCTGGACCGGACCGTGAACCGGAATGCGGTTTTTATGGGCCGGACCATGACATGCTGTGTCATGACTAAGTCTATATGTGTCTAGTTTGATGGTTTCTCTCACTCACCAGCCTTCCTGCTCTCTTCCCGGAAAGTCCGTAACTGAGCATTCACCTTTTTGTTAAATTAGGTGTTTCCACTTCCCTTCTCAAATATGTACGTCAACAAGGGAGCTGATAGTACAGGTTTGCCATCTTGTGAGATATACCCTCCAGCTTCCCATAACGGTAAATATTAAATCAAAGCACACGTGTAGACAGTGAATGATTGGAGATGGATCATGTACAGTCATCAGAGTTTAGTCTCATTCGGTATCTTGTTCAGAGCAGAAGTTGTGAGTCAATGGGCTTGTTCCCGTGCTGTACTGTTCCCAGGATCCAAACATGTCCATGTGACGTGTTCACCTTGTAATATCAATCTATTAATCATCAGCTGCCCGTTCTCCTCCACTCATCTCGTTCTTCTGCACTGGTGAGTGTAATATAGAACACGGTGTCTTGCTACACAGGAACAAACTCTTCCGTCCACCATGTCCCTGACGAGCGGAACATTCCCGGCTAAGCTGTGACGTAACCAGTGACGCCAAGTTCTCAGGATTTCATCAATTAACTGGATGCTCCAACGTGGAATTCTGGGTTATTCCAGATTTGAAAATTTACCTTCCCTCGCATTCCTATTCACAAACCCTCTCGGTGCTGCACAGAACGACGTAGACACAGTTTTATCAATGGGAAATGCTGGCATTTGCAGAAAAGTCTGAGGTTATCAAAAGAAAATCGAAATGAATATTACATCGTTTATTAGCGGGACCTAACTCGAATAGACTAATGGTCTACTGCACATTGAGGAATATGTGACAGAATCGGGAAACCTATCAGAGCAGATACACGGTGAAGGTAGCAATTTAGAATTGCTGAGAGGAAATTTATTCACATAAATGATACTGGAACATGCGACGCTCTGCCTCGTTTGGTTTTATTTCAAGCAAATTATTAATTTAATCCTTCACTTATTTATAGAAATTCATGAACTTAATTAATTTGATTATTTTCATTCAACATTTAAGAGGTTGTTTTGCCAAACCACAGAAAGTTACAGATCACTTGCTGCTCAATTGTCTCTATGTGGTTGAATAACAAATAGCGTGCAAAAAAATGCTGGACCGAATGATCTGTTTGCCGTATGAATCTACGAAGCTGAATGTCCTGCTCGATACAGTCGTCATCATTCATCGGTGCACAGCCCATCTCAAAATCATAACAAAAACCGACTGCAGGAGACTGGTGTTCTAAAACTAACTCATGGAATACAGAACATATTTTAAGATTATTTATAAGGTTTGAGGGACAGCGGGAAAATAAAGGAGAAAAAATTCACTTGCTCTGCCTGAATCAGAATCTCAAAGGTACAGGACCGAGACGGCAGACTTAACGTTGGAGCTGAGGCAGACAAATGGAAAATGAAACCGACACTCTCACATAGTAACAGATACTGACAGATACAGAATAAAACCCACACTCTCACGTTGTAGCAGAGACTGACAGATACAGAATGAAACCCACACTCTCGCAATGTAACAGAGATTGAAAGGTACAGAATGAAACGCACACTCTCAAATAGTAATAGAGACTGACAGATACAGAATGAAACCCACACTCTGTACCAGGGACTGACAGATACAGAATGACACACACACTCTTACACTTTGACAGAGACTGGTCTGTACAATATGAAATGGACACTCTCACAATGACCCAGAGAGTGAGAACTAATGAACCGCACGCTGTCAGTCTGTCCCAGGGACTGTTATCTATACACTCTTACACTGTAGACGACCTGAGAGATACAGAATGAAACTCACACTCTCACACTGCAACAGAGACTGACAGATACAGAATGAAACCCACACTCTGTACCAGTGACTGACAGATACAGAATGACACACACACACTCTTACACTTTGACAGAGACTGGTCTGTACAATATGAAATGGACACTCTCACAATGACCCAGAGAGTGAGAACTAAAGAACCGCACGCTGTCAGTCTGTCCCAGGGACTGTTATCTATAAAATGATCCCCACACTGTCACATTGCACCGGAGACTGATGGGTACAGAATGAACCACCCTCCACACTCTACCGGCGTCAGGCAGGTGGAGAATGTAACCCACACTCTTATATTATCCGACTGAGTGTCTCCCGTTTGTCGATTGTCTCTGCACTGCTGTCGTTCTCTCTCACTAATTCTGCATTTTATGTCAACTGCATAGTAACCCTCTCTTCATTTTTACCTTGTAGTCAACTGCATGCTCAATAGTTTCCTCGCTCTGGTAGACTGGCCTATTACTCTGTTCTCCCAATTTATTGTTCTTCTTCTTTCATTCTGCTGTAAATAATCCTTGTTTATACAACATGGCCTTGCAGTTGTTTCAATGTCGCTTTTGCTTCTACAATCCATGAATCGAAATGCCGACTCCATCGTGAAATATCGTGTTCAACGCGTTCCGTTTGGGAAGCGAAAGGCATGAACTGGGAGATCGACAAAGAAGTTCATTAACGTACTGACTTTCATTTGTGTGTGCGCGCGTGTGTACTGTGTGTGTGTGTGTGTGTGTGTGTGTGTGTGTGTGTGTGTGTGTGTGTGTGTGTGTGTGTGTGTGTGTGTGTGTGTGTGTGTGTGTGTGTTGAGTGTGTGCTTGTGTGTGTGAGAGAGAGAGAGTGAGTATGTGTGTATGTGTGCGTGTGTGTGCGTGCGCGTGTGTGTTGGGTGTGTGTGTGAGTGTGTGTGTTTGTGTGTATGTGCGTGCGCGTGTGTGCTTGTGTGTCAGCTGATAATGGCTTTAATATGGCTTTTCACATTGTCTTAAGCATTTATTTCTGCAGGGCACTGCGATTGTAATGCCAAGGACAATGGCATTTTTATGTTCAACCATGAGAAGAATCGGAATGAAATCTACAGATGGCAGAAAGTATTTTATTTTATACCGGTATTCACACCAGGGACAAACGTGTTAGTGGCTGTGCTCGTAACCCCCAGGACAGTGAGTGACAGCCTTATCAGCCCATTGTATTCCTACAGCTAAGTGAAACAGTATTTCAGCATCTAACTGTTCCGCAGGTGGATTCTACATCGGCTTTGCCCGTCACTTTACCGTTTCAAAATCCGCAGCACGAGTAGGAAATTTAATACATACTCGTGATAAGATATTTAAGAGGTGCACACTTACATACGTAAGCTTAATGCGCACTTTTTCCCTGAATCAACTTCTTTCTGAAATCCAACGTCGAAAATCACCTGGTTACTCTGTAATATCGACACTGGTTCTTCTTTGCATTAAAATGAAATGTTGTATTGAAATAGAATTTGCTTTTGTAACGAAACACAATTTCCATCGGGATCAATAAAGTATGTCTGTCTGTCTGTCCGTCAATCAATTTCTTTATGAAATACAACTTCGAAAATCACCTGGTGGCTCTGTAATATCAACCGGTGTTGACACAATATTTTCTGTTTTTCTCTGTCTGGTACAGCAGCGGACAACGTCTGTAATGCTGGGGTCATTGGTTTGCATTTCGCGCCGCATACTTGCCGGGATCTGTGTCTGCGACTGACTCCGGTAACAGTGCAAACAGTGAGGGTTTGCGCCAGAAATCATTCATGTTAATGTATCATATCCAGAAGAAAAGTCACCGGAGCAAAGTAAGTGAATCATATTAAAGGTGCGTCCTCACAGCGAAACAACAAGACAGAGACTCCACTTGCAATGTGAGAGCGCTGATGAGGTGGACTCACCCACAGGATTACAGACTGCTGTCGTCACCAGCGATGCGCAGATAATGTCCTGTCATTACACGGAGTAGTTGGACAACAACTCAGTGTGGCAGTTCCAGCGTCAGCCGTCTCTTGAGGCTTTAAGAATGGTGTTGCGTTCAGTTCAATGAAATTTCACCATCGGCATTACGGTTCGCTAAAGCAGAAAAATAATTGCTAATTAGCAGTAATTAGCACCAGTCAATGAACCAGCTGTTTTCATTATTGATGACCGATTTTTTTCTATAAAAGTACGTCATTCTGTGCTTCAGCTTCATTGAGGACGGAAACATCCAGACGTGGTAGACTCTCAACAACGTGTGATCCGTGAAGAGTTTTACCAAATAGGTGCAAAAGAGTTTTGCTCTCTGAGCTTTGCTATAATTGTTTAAGTTCACTTACTGGCTATTTACTACTTTTATGCCATTTAGAAATTGGGAACATTCCGAACAGAACTGTAAATACTAACAGCTTTGGATTAACAATGCTTGAAAACAAGGCTACTTGTTACACAGCGATTATAATTGTCGGCATCCCGGGTAAGTGCCTTTCAGTTACTTGTACGGAAGCAGAGACCTCCCACCGCTCTCAGCTACTGCTGATGTGATTTTAATCGGTGTTTATTAAAAATTCCTAAAATGTCGTCTCGCTCCTCTCAATTTCCTGCCGTTAATATTTCAAGCTGGGTCATGCAGACTTGTCACTGGAACTGCCTGTAGTCTTCTCATTTGTGGCCTGAGACATCGAACTGTACCGACACAACACACAGTCCATGTCGAGGAAAACCTCCCGTCATTAGCGGACCTCATTCCTTCCAACCCTGTCACGTGAGCAGTAGATAAACGTTCAAACTCACAGCAAATAGCTTTGATTTCAACTTGTGAAATTCTGTTCCCTTTTCCTGTTCTGGTTCACGGAGACTGAGCATCACAGGCAATTTTGATATTATTACCGCCCCTCTAATTTTCCCGATCAGAGAATTATCGTGACAGATCACAGTATTTTTGTGTCTACAGTCACATAAGATCCAGATAAAGGCGAATATTCTCCATCCCTGAAGGTCATGAGGTTTGACAGCAATTCAGTTGTGTCGTGTGCTTCGTCATCGAGGCCGGCTTGTTAGGGAAGGGTGAAAGAGACTCGTCTAAAGACAGGGATTCCAACGGCGCGGCCGTGCGGTAGGGCTCCATTTCACCACAAGCGATCCGCCGCCACGGCTATGATCCAGAGACTCTTGGCGCTCCTCAAACACTCGCGCACGCATCTTCCAGCGGCTGAGCGCCCAACTGGAAATTTACCAATTTCCACCAAGAATTTCTCTTCCCTCTTTCTGAAAGGTAAACTCATCTTTTCCCCTTCTATTTTCCCCTCCCAGCGCTGTTCAATTAAAGGACGCTCCATTTTCTACTCTTGGACAATTCCCAAGTTTTTCCAGTCATCAAATTCTTATCTATGTTCCTCGGTGTGAGCACTGTTCCCTCGCAGATATGCGTGTACGCAGCTGCGCCATAACTGAAATGGGTCACTCCGTAAACAATTTTTAAAATCATTGTTAATATAATTGTGAAACACTGTGAAATTAACTGTATTACTGAATATAATCCATAACTGTGCTAAATATTCAACATACCACATTTACATTCGAACATTTTAGAGCTTCAACGTATTTGCATTGCCATTGTTTCAAGTTACAACACTGTCAAAGATGGGAACATGAAAGACAGAGAGCACCAACGCCTTTCATTCAAAACATTTTACTTTGGAACACCCCCTGTCAGACGTGACTTCCTGACAGCGTTTACTTGTGTTGTTTTGTGCTGTATTTTTTCATTGTTTGACTTTAAAAAACATTTAAAGTGCCGTGCACATTCCAAACCGTGTAAAAATGTTTTGCTCAGAGCAACGGTTTGTCCCCGAAGCAGTAAGATAAAATAGATGCAAGGTTACTGCGGTGCAAGATCTTGTTTTGAGAATCTGACCTTGCAATGAATAGTAACTCAGACTCTCGGAAAGAAGCGTAGATGCGCACTTCAATTACACTACCCCTCTCCTTGGAGATACCGCGCTTGGAGTTCTGTGAACAGTCTTGGTCGCCATGTTATAGGAAAGGCAGTTGTCGCTGAAAAGAGAGCAGACAGTATTCACAACGATGCTGCAAGGACTTTCGGGTTGAGTTACAGGGAGAGGTTCGGTCAAGTGGCATTTTATTGTATGAGGCAGGTAATTGGCAGATGAGGAGCATAAAACCATGACAATGTATAGAAACAGTCATTATTCACCGTGTGGTTGGCTAATCGTAAACAATAGGTTGCAGATTAATGATCAGAGGGCAGAAATGTAGTTGGATTCCGAGCGACGTTTCCTCACATAGGAGTTGCTCTGTGTATTGAACAGCCTGAGAAAGGAAATGGGAGCAACAGAGTCGTTAACAATATTTAAGGTGCACTTGGACAGTTTGACGAATCTGATCCAATCACGGACAACGGTATCAGATGCTCACGTCGGTCGGCATGGAGATATTGGGCCGAAGGACCCGTTTCTGTGATCTATCATTCTCAGCTCATCGCTGCTGCATCGGTGAACGTGAAGAGATTAATGTGAGCATGCGCTACTGTAAAACGCTTTATGCTGCGGTCACGTATTCAAACAAACAAAGTATTGTTTTTACTTCCACTGATAACGTCCAGCAGAGATGAACGATGGATTTTACCTCAATCGAACAAATGACTGCTGTATTTCTACAAAAAATGCTTTTGATTTTCTTTATTCTTATTTTTGGTCCTTTTTATTTCACTGCAGTTAACCTTGTGGCGATCATCATTCTCAGCCGAGGAAAATGCGGTCTCTCCAAATGTGTCACGCGTTACCTGGTGGCGATGGCTGCGGCGGATCTAATGGTGGTGATTATCGAGGTCCTGTTCTACCGGATGGGTCAAGCATACAGATTTCATTACGGAGTCCTGGGCAACGCTCCGTTCTGCCTTGTCCACTACGCCCTGTGTCACGTGGCCATTGACTGTTCCGTGTGGTTTACTGTCGCTTTCACTTTCGATCGCTTTGTGGCCATTTGCTCCGCTAAATTGAAAACGAAATACTGCATCCCCAGAATTGCGGTTATAGTCATTGGCGCAGTATCGATCGGTTTCTGTTTAAAAACATACCATTTTATTTCGTATACATGGAAGGAGCAGCGTTGTTGGTGAGGGGTGACTGGGTCTGTTTCAGTAGATCCGTACTTCTTTTCTCGGGATCGTTTGAGGGGTTTTATTGGGTGGACCGTCTGTTGAATCCGCTACTTCCTTTCTTCCTCATTTTGACCCTCAATGCTCTGACCGTCAGACAGATACTGGCGGCGAGCAGAGTCTGCAGGGGACTGAAGGGACGGGGAAATTGCGGGAAACAGCGAGATCCGGAGATGGAGAGTCGGAGACAATCCATCATTCTGCTCTTCAGCCTGTCGACGAGTTTCCTTCTCTGTTGGGCGACAACCACTCTGGTCTTCATTCTCATGCGATGCCTCTATATAAACCTGGAAATGTCTATCCGGCTTTTTCAGGCACAGATCTGGGGTTCAGTGATTCAGAATTTCAGCAGCTGCACAAATACATTTATCTACGGAGTGACCCAGACCAGATTCAGAGAACAACTGAAAGTTCTTCTGCTCTCGCCGGCTACTTTAGTTTTGAAATATTTTAGGTCTGTACCGCTCAGATGATAGGATCAAACAATTTACAAATTTAGGAATACAAAAACCTGCTCTGCAAGCATATTAGTGAATTGAACTGCCTGAGAGTGTTGCTGTTCCCATCAGTTATGCCTTTATTTCAGAAGAAAAGAAAATCAATTATAGATTGGATTCCTTGGTAATTTCCGTCCTGTAAAATGTATTTTACCTTGTACGTCATATCACCCTGATATCCGGTATTGAAAACACACAGATCCACTGTCGAAGTGTCCATTTTCTAAACCTTCCTAGTGACCTGGGAGTGTCTGCCAATCCCGACGTCCATTCTCTTTCCTTCTTGTTCGGAGTTTTCCCTTTATTTAAAGTTCTGGTTTCACTCCTATACCAGTATGTTGTTGGGAGAATAATTGCCCTTTCTCTGTCTGGCTGAAGCTTTCTAGTTTCAGCAAGCATCGAATCCTCCTGTACGGATGAGATGTCGTTCTTTAACGGCCCAACTTGTTTCTATTCTGACAACATATCGGGACACATTTCCTATTGGCCTGAGAGTATTTTCATACAGTAAATATAAGTTAACCTTGCTATAGCAGGTTTGCAGCACGGCCGTTTACAGTAATGATGTAAAACATGAGGAAAACAAGAAACAAGTTAAAATAATTTACGTTTTATAATTTCAATAATGTTAAAATGTATAACTTCACAATTCACAAGAGTGGGCTCCATCATCTCAACCTCTCTGACTCTCAACACATGAGCCCCTTAGGGCTGTGTACTAAGCCCCCTCCTTTACTCCCCGTATACCCATGATTGATTCGCTACCCACTGATCTAATCTGCTAATTAAATTTGCTGACAACACTAAATGGATTGGACTTAAACAATAACGAGGTGGCCTACAGGGAACAAGTCATCTCTCTGACAGAGTGGTTGCAAGGAAACTAGCTCACCCTCAATGTTGCAAAAGCAAAGAAGCTGGTTGAGGATTACAGGAGAAATGGAGGTGGGATAATCCCTGTTGACATTATTGTATTTGTGGTTCAGAGGGTGAACAGCTTTGGGTTCCTCGGCATCCACATCACCGGGGAACTCACGTGGTCTGTGCACACCAGGTGTGTTGTGAAAAAGGCACAACGGCGCTTCCTTTGGCTCAGACGGTTGAGGAAATTTGGTATGGGCCCCTAAATCCTAAGAAAGTTCTCAAGGAGTAAAATTGAGAGCATCCTGACTGGCTGCATCACAACCTGGTATGGCATCTGTACCTCCCTTACTCGCAGGATTCTGCAGAGTGTGGTACGGACCACACAACTGTAGTTGTGAACTTTCCATGATTCAGGACATTTACAAACACAGGTGAAAAAACGCGACCAAAGTATCATTGGGGAACAGAGGCACCCCAATCACAGACTGTTCAGGCTGCTACCATTCGGCAGCATAAAAGCCCGGTCCAACAGGCTCCGGAACAGCTTTTTCCACGAGGCCATCAGACTGATTAACTCACGGTGAGTTTATCAGTATGAAGGGAGATCTCTTGGCAAACTATCGAACATTGAAACCTCCCGATACAGAGGATTTTGAAGGGACGTTTCCTACAGTGGGTAGTCTAGGATCAGAGATCAACGCCTCAGAATTGAAGGGCATCCAATTAGAACACAGCTGGGGAAAAACTTCTTCAGCCAGAGCGCAGGGAATCTGTGGAATTCTTCGGCTGTGCAGTCCGAGATATTAGTTATACTTCAGGCGTAGTTTTCACGATTAAAGACGACGAGGAGAAGGCAGGAAAACAGTCTTTAAAGGGATAATAAATGAGTCATAATGGAATGGCGGGCGGTCCCGATTGATAGAATGGCCAATGTCTGTATCGCGAATATTTTCTTGTTATTGTGCTCATCGGTTCCTTAGTTGAGGAGACTGTGATAATGGATTCGAAATTAGGAAATACGGGGCATTGCCAGCCAAGTGCGGAATGTAAATGGAAAAGCCCACATGAGGGTGCAGAAGTGGGGTCACTAACAGAGTCTGTTGGGATTTCAACTTCTCGCAAAGGCACGGAGGGCTCCTGATCAGGTTAAGTAAAATAATTCGAAATCAGAGTCATGATTTGTACCTCGTGACTGGTATTGCAACACACAAGAACGACCTTGATCAGGCCTGGAACTGCTCAGTGGATGTGTAAGCGTAGAGTGGGGGATGAGGGGGGAATGCAGAAAGTAATCGCCGAGGCTGTGTCAACCTTATTTTGTCTGATGAACATGTCCTCCGGCTCTATGCCTTTGTAGGTATCGCAAGTTATTTCTGTGATATCCCATTCCGATCAACAAAGAGACTATTAAACAATCTCCAAGCTATGAGCTCCTCCCCGATACTGCTTGTTTATAGAATGAAATCAGATTAAACCTTTCTCGGAACAAAAGGATCACTGTCCTCTGAATTCGGACCAAAATTCTTGAATTATTTTCTGAAAGTCACTTATTCTAATCAATCACAATCTTAGAACTTGATATCAACATTGCTGTGTCAGCTCCTCCCTGTTATTGCCTGGAGATGCAAGAAATCATCTTAAACGTTTCTAGGATCAAAGTGACCTTCGTCCTCTGAACAGGGAACAAAATATTTCCCTTGTTTTCTGAAAACCACATATTTTAATACTTATCTCTACAGAGATCTTGATATGTAAAAATATTCCTAACCGTCATCGAGGAAATGGTTAACCGCGTTCCCATTAACCTCTAGTTCCCTTGTTCAACAACTTCTTGAGCTTCAAGCCGGGTACTGGCATCGATTACATCCGACGTTTCGATGACAAACTTCACTATCTTCTTCTTGTCATTGAAATGTCGGTTATAAAAGATAATGTACCCAGCTTGAAGCCGGAGGAGAGTTTATTCGTCATATACGGCGGAAGAGAATTAGATCTTTCTTAACTGCTATTATTTTTATATCACATTTAGTGTTGTTTATTATTCCTTCAAGAATCTATAATTAAATATCCCACCAGGTTCTATCCTCGTTTCATGTGGATGTGCACTTCATGACATGATAACTTTTACTTGGTGCCAATTGATGTTCACGTTATTTTTTTTTGTGCTTGGAAATGGAAACTGCCATTTTGTGGAACTGTTTTACTTCTCCCATTTTGTGAAATTAAGTTGTTTTGCTTTCTGTGTTTTAAAATAGGCACAACAATGTTTCAGGTAATCTGTAAAGTAGAGATAATTTCCAGAGAAGTTATCTGTAAGGTGTTATGTGATATAATATAACATGCAGTTTTGTGAATGCTGGGGTTGGTGCTTGCCTGAGATTTGAGCAAGTTACTGAATCAGGCTTAGGATTCACATTAATCCAGCTTGCCAAGAATTTTTCATGATCCCTCTTCGTTATTCCCTTTTTTAGTTCTTTTCTGGCATATTTATACTTCTCATGTGTTTTGTTTGATCCTAACTTGTGAAGCTTTACTTACGTTTCCTTTTCATTCTTGACCAAATTTATCACCTCCCTGGCCATCTAACGTTCTCCAGTCATTCCAGCCCTGTCCTTTATTTC
Source organism: Hypanus sabinus (assembly GCF_030144855.1). Taxonomy (NCBI): domain Eukaryota; kingdom Metazoa; phylum Chordata; class Chondrichthyes; order Myliobatiformes; family Dasyatidae; genus Hypanus; species Hypanus sabinus. The sequence goes on from NW_026781663.1 coordinate 23,988, forward strand.
GATAAATATCAAAATTTGAATTATCCGTAGAGTAATTCACCAAAAACAGTCCAACAGCCTGAGTATGCTTTGACGTCATTTCAAAAGGCCAACAGTGAGCGGCATTTCTGCTTAAATCAAATGGAACCGGTTCGAAAAATCACTCTAATTCGCGTGTTAACAAAGTCATTTTAATGATATGTCTATCCATGGCCTCCTCTACTGTCAAGATGAAGCCACACTCAGGTTGGAGGAACAACACCTTATATAGCGGCTGGGTAGCCTCCAAACTGATGGCATGAACATTGACTTCTCTAACTTCCGTTAATGACCCTCTTCCCCTTCTTACCCCATCACTGACATATTTAGTTGTTTGTTTTTCTGTCTTTCTCTGCCCATCACTCTGCCTGTTCTCCATCTCCCTCTGGTACTCCCCTCCCCCTTTCTTTCTCCCTAGGCCTCCCGTCCCATGATCCTTCTCCAGCTCTGAATCCCTTTTGCCAATCACCTTTCCGGCTCTCAACTTCACCCCACCCACTCCGGTCTTCTCCTATCATTTCGTAATTTCCCCTCCCACTCCTACTTTCAAATCTCTTAGTATATTTCCTTAGTCGTGACGAAGGGTCTCGGCCCGAACCGTCGACAGTGCTTCTCCTTACAGATGCTGCCTGGCCTGCTGCGCTCCACCAGCGTTTTGTGTGTGTTGCTTAATATTGTATTTAACCATTTCACCTGCAGGGTAGAGTGATAGAACCTTTAACGTATGATAAAGAACATGACCTAGGGTCTCCAGCCCGTAACGTTACCTGTTACATTTGCTGCCCTTTTTGCCGTGAGTTTACATCATTTTATTTTGACCTCAGCTCTCGCTATCAGCCGTTGTGTTTGTTTTTTGTTCAGGATTCCATTAACTAAACCAGTCCGTGCCATTCCGAAATGAGACGTTCTTTAATATAACTAACATTCCCCGATTGTATGGAACCGTGTGAGAATATTACCAATCAGGTGCGAAAGTGGAAACGTATGCATGGAGTGGGAGAGAGAGCGGAGGTACTCTCCCACTAACGCTAATGAATACTCCGCTAATGAATACTTAGCTTCAGAATTCACCAGGGGCAAAGACCTAGGCAATTGTGCGGATCTCTTACAGCGGACTGAAGCACATGGGCATATAGAGATTAAGAAAGAGGCTGTGCTGGGGATTCTGCAAAGCGTTCTGTTAGATAAGTCACCGGTACCGGATGCAACATACCCCAGGCTGCTGTGGGAAGCGAAGGAGGAGATTGCTGAGCTTCTAGCGATGGTCTTTGCATCATCAATAGGGATGGAAGAAGTACCAGGGAATTGGAGGATTGCAAAATACGGTTCCCTTGTTCAAGAAAGGGAGTAGAGATAACGCAGGAAATTACAGACTCTGTGTCTGACTTCAGTGGTGGGCAAGTTGTTAGAGAAGATCCTGAGAGACGAGAGTTATGAACATTTGGAGAGACTTAATCTGATAAGGAATAGTCCGCATGTCTTTGTCAAGAGCAGGTCGTGCCTTACGAGCCTGGTTGAATTCTTTCAGGAAGTAGCAAAACACATTAACGGAGTTAGAGCAGTGGATGTCGTGTATACGAGTCCAAGGAGGCCATGCTGTGTGGCTCGCTCACAGAAGGCAAAGGGGGATTGTAGATGGTTCGTATTCTGCATGGAGGTCGGTGACTAGTGGTGCTCCGCAAGGATCTGTTCTAGGACCTCTCTTCATCCTGATTTTTATAAATGACCTGGAGGAAGAGTAGGAGTTAGTAAGTTTGCTGATGACACAAAAGTTGAGGGTGTTGTGCATAGTCTGGATGGTTGTCAGAGGTTACACCAGCACATCGATAGGATTTAGCACTGGTCTGAGAAGTAGGTAGAATGACCTCAACCCAGAAAAATTATGAAGTGATTTATTTTGGTCGGTCTAATTAGAATACAGAATATAATTGTCATGGTCCGGATCGGGTTCCCTTTAAATTTCCCTTGTTTGTGTTACGATCGGGACCGTTGACTCTTTGTTTCCCGTTAATTCCATGTTTTCCCGTGATCCTCGGGCAATGTGATTACTCTCGACTAAACCGGCAGTTCAGAAGTCTCCGGCTTCCAGCTAGTCGGGGCGAGAGCGTTATGTAGCGCTAATGAAGTCATCGAAGCCAGTGCGAGCCAAAGTCATCTTTCCGGAGCCAACTAAGTTTTTTGCCGGAGCAAGCCAAGTATCCTCCCCGAAGCAAGTGCCAGCATGCCGCCTTTCATCGCCAGAGCGGGTCCGTTGAAGTTAACCCGTCGGTGTGAGTCAAGAGCTCATTGCTGCTTCATGTCCTGTGTCGAAAAGGGGTTCCGACCCTGTGTAGAAGGGACCTGACCCTGTGTCAAAAACAGTCCCGACTACGTCCTGTGTCCTAGAAGGAGACCTGGCTCAGTGTTTCTTGTCCTCGCCTCCACAGGGTAGGCTAGGCCGTCTGCACCTACCCTGAGATAAGAACTATCTTTTCCTGTCCAGGTCCAGGTTTTGTGGAGCAAGTCCAAGCTCCGAGTTTCAAGGATCCAGTCCAAACTCCGATGTTAAAGTATCCAATCAAAGCTCCGAGGTTCAACTATGAAGTCCATGTCTGGGTCCCGAGTTCCAGGTTCCAGTTCCAAGTCCAAGTCAAAGCTTTGTGTTCTCATCCTGTATAGGAGTTCCTCGTCCAGTCCTGTTGCCCTGCCACGTCTTGTCCTCGCCTAGATCCGGAATCCGAACCCGAGCCCAGACCAGATTCCGGGTCCCTGTCCAGTATCAGGCTCGCATTCATTGTCCAGGATCTAAGTTCCTATTTCCTCATCCAGGTGCTGCTTTCCTAGTCTATTCCTAGCCCAGGCCCTGTATCCTGGTCGTCCAGGGCCTGTGTCTTGTCCAACGTCGTTTGTTCCCGTGCTTTCTTGAAACTCCTAGTCCTGTTCCAAGTCCATCACGCTTATTCCCGCTTCCGCTTTGCTCTCTCCTTGAGTTCTCTCTGATCTGTCCTTGCATCAGGGCTTTCCTTGTAATTATTCATAAACTCTATTTAATTAACCCTACAAAACTTATGTGTCCTGCCTTTAGGTCCACCTTTACTCCGCACCTGTGACAATAATATTAATGGTCATACTCTTGGCAGCGTTGAGGCTCTGAGAGATCTTGGGGTCTGTGACACAAAGCTGCTGCGGAGACTGGCAGTGCTGTTAAGGCATTCATCAACCATGGGAGAATTACAGCTATATAAGAACTTTGTCAGACCCCACTTGGAGAACTTATCTCAGTTCTGTTGGAAAGATGTGGATACTCAAGAGAGTATAAGAGGTGAGCGGATTGATGTGTACAATGATGAGGGGCATTGATACTGTGGAGAGCCAGAGGGCTTTTGCCCCAAAGCTGAAATGGAACCGGGGGGGGGCATAGTTTTAAGGAACTTGGAAAAAGGAACCGAGAGTATATCGGGATAAGTCTTTCACACAGAGTGGTAGGTGCGTGGAATGGGCCGTTACCGAAGGAGGTGGTGGAAACGGATACAATAGCGTCTTTCAGGTGTTTCTTGGATAAGTATATGGAGCTTAGAAAACTAGAAGATTACGCGAGGGAAATTCTAGGCAGTCTCTACAAACGTTGATTAGGTTGCATGGTCGGCACAACATTGTGGGCCGAAGGGCCTTTAATGTGATGTAAATTTTTATGTTCGATATTTGGTTGAACATGTTAATAGCTTTTATTTTAGACCACGCAACAGCTCGCGGGATTAGGAGGAGCAATTTAGTAGAGGTCACGACTATTGCAAGAAACATAATTTGCTGTAATGTGATTTTAACTTTCAATATAAGGACAGGATCTCCCATACTGTAAAGTGAGTGGCTGTACTGATCTATTTGACAAATGTGTTCAGGAAAGTTCCTTCATCAGTACATTGATGTCCCACCGAGAGTGTTGTATACTAGATCTCTCATTAAGGAAAGAGACGGGATACACATAACAGAAGTCTATGTAAGGGAACTCTTTGCATCTGGTGGATGGAGATTCTAAATAGGAGAAAGACCTATTGCTTGATGGTTTCAGAAAGGACCTGACAAGTGTGGATTGGGACAGGCTGTATTCTGGCGAATGTCTATTTGGTAAGTGGGAGACCCAGAAATTTAAAATTTGTAGAGTTCAAAGCAATTTTGTGTGTCAGACTAAAAGATAAATATGCAAGATTGGGGGAACTTTGATTTTCAAGAGATATTGACTCTGGTAAAAAAAAACATACGAGGTGCCAAGCAGGTGTAGGGAGGTCGGGAAAAATGAGGTACTTATGTAGTCAGGGAAATGAAAGATAACATTTAAGCTGCGGGGTTGTGCTCCCAGTCTTTTTTTTTTTTTTGTTTGCTTTTTATATTTAGTATAGTTTTTTAGTTAGCAGGGGTTCTTTTTATCCTTTTTCTTTAAAAAACTATTTTAACACTTTTTATTATTATTGATATTACTTAGCTTTGTTAATCAGTTGTTTACTAATTTAATTCCTTATTGCGCAGAATGATATATTGACTTAATGGTCTCGGCGCGAGACGTCGACAGTGCGTTTCCCTGTAGATGCTGCCTGGCCTGCTGTGTTCTAACAGCATTTTGTGTGAGTTGCTTGAATTTCCAGCATCTGCAGATTTCCTTGTGTTTGCTTTTCATATTGACTTAATATATCTTTTTTGTCAATCTTCAATAATAATTAATAAAAAAAAAGATTTTAATATGAAAGATAACACTGAAGAAGTAAACCAGAAAGTCTATTGAGTGGCATATGTCTGCCCTAGCAGACAAGGTGCAGGATGACTCCTAAGAGATTATACGGATATTTTAGCAGCAGTAGTGCAGGGTTCATAGTCGATTCTATGGATTGCCAGAACTGTAATCTGTGCGTGGAGCCAAAAGAGATAGGGAAGCTCTTAAGTAAACACCAGGAAATCTGCAAATGCTGGAAATTCACACAAAATGCTGGTGGAACACAGCAGACCAGGCAGCATCTATAAGTTAGTCCTTTCAGTTAGTCCTGACGAAGGGTCTCTGCCCGAAACGTCGACAGCGCTTCTCCCTATAGATACTGCCTGGCCTGGTGTGTTCCACCAGCATTTTGTGTGTGTTGTTGAAGAGTTGTTAAGTGGATTTTTGCCTGTGTTCTCTTGGAAAAAATGGCACATAAGCTGTAGAAATGAGCCCATGGATATTATGCAGATTACGGATGAGGAGGTGTTTGCCGACTTTAGGCAGATTAGAGTGGATAGAGCCCCAGCGACCGACCAGTACATTTCCCTGTTAATTTGTTTGTCCTAAGAAAATGTTATCTTTCTATAAGTAATCTTACAGAGCTTTTCGAAGAAGTATCGAGGAATGTTACCAGGAAAGTGAATGAAGACAAGAAACTGAATGTTATCTCATCGACATTAGCAAGGTATTTGACAGGGTCCCGCATAGGATATTGTTTAATAAAGTTCAGTCGTTTGGCATTCCAGGTACCGTAGTGCATTGGAGTAGACATTGGAGTTGTGGGAGAAGGCAGATGGTGGCAGCAGATGGTTGCCTCTCTGATTGGAGATCTCTGAGTGGTGGAATGTCGCAGGGATCGGTGCTGATATCCGTTGTTGTTTGTCACCTATATCGGTGATCTGGAGGCTAAGTTCATTGATTATATCAGCAAAGATACCAGGATTCGGGTTATGGTTGACAGTGAAGAAGGCTATCAGAGCTTGTAGTGGGATCGGCAATAGGTGGGAACATGGGATAAACATGGCAGAAGGAATTTGTTGCAGGTCTGCGAGTTGTTGCACTTCGGTAGGATCAGCAAAGGTAGATCTTACACAGTGCACGGTTAGCGCTGGGGAGTGCGGTAGAAAAAAAGCGACCGGGAATGTTGGGCCATAATTCATTGAAAACGGCTGCACACCTAGATAAGGTAGTAAAAAAAACTTTGGGACATTGGCATTAATAAATTAAAGTATTCAGTACAGGAGATTGCATGCTATGTAGAAGGTGTATAAGACGTTTGTGAGGCCTAATTTGGAGCATTGTGTACAGTTTACGTCAGCTACCTGCAGTAAACATGTCAATAAGGTTGATAGAGTATAATGGAAATTTATACGGTTGTTGCAGTTATTGGTGGATCTGAGTTATAAGAGATGATTGAATTGGTTACTACTTTGTTCCTTGGAACGCAGATCTGGGTTAGATTTGATGGAGGTCTACAAAATGATGAAGGGTATAGATGGGGTAGAGGGATGAGGAGAGTAAGGGTTAGGTGAGGGGATAGTGGGGAGTGAGGCTCCCATTTTTAATCAGCACACAATTCCTTCCCTGGCGGTCATTTTCGATGAGTACGTCACTCCTTCCCAGGCGACCATTCTGACAACTGTTCTTACTTGTTCTTGCATCACTCCCTTAACAGCGCGTATTTTCAATCAGCCCATCACTCCACCCCCCCCCCCCCCCACCGGTTAAAACTTCGGGCCATGTGGAATTGTCGAATTTTAAGGGAAACAAATCCCACAAGTACTTCCAGTGGGGCGTGGATCAACAACTACTGCTTGTGACATGAAACCCTTGTTAACCGGGGGTGTTTCTTGTGAGAATGGTTGTCTGGATGGAAATGCAATAATCTCTCAATTTTGTTGTTAAAAAATAAGTGTTAATAAACTTACCTGAATGGAGAAGTGTATATATATGTGATATGTGTGTATATATATATATATATATATATATATATATCCCTGGACCTGAACAGGTGAGGGACGTTTGAGCTGAAACACTATCCACGTCAGGCAGTCCAGTTTACACACGGGGCGGAGCTCAGATCCTCCCTGAATCCGGGATGGATCAAATTCGCAGCCTGGGACTCGCTGAGTTAAACAGAGAAACTCCGCCCCACTGGTTACGATGAAAGAAAAAGGAGCGATTACACGGAAATCCGGACAGAAAGGTTAACGCAGCCTATTTGTTTTCCTCTTTAGGGTTGCTTCATTGACCCCACTCCCGCCTCCTCCCGCTGTCATTCCCGTCCTGAGCCGGTGTGAGTTAGTGTGACCCGGACTGCGGCAGTCCCGCTCTACCCCGGCTCACCCGGCCCTGTCCATCTGTAATGAGCGGCGGACTCATCACAGCCGAGTGGCCTCGGGAGCAGCAGCTCAGACTCAACTCTCCGTACACGGTGAGCACACCGGGGCAGGACCATTGTCGGTCACCCGGGAAGTCAGACTGTGATTTCCCGGGACCACACTGAACGCCGTCCGGTTACAACATCAGAGGTAAGTGTTGTCTATGATTCTGCGCAACGATTCAGCGTTTACAGCAAGGCTCGGCTTTGTTCGGGATCGGAAGTGAATTTACTGGGAGAAGGGAGTCCTGACATGTTTATGTTAACGAGTCAGTTACTGTCCAAATCAATTAAGTGAAATGGTACCGTTGCCTTCAACAAGATATACTCTCCAGGTTGGTTTCTACTGAGTGCGAGCAGAAACGCCTTTCACAACGATAGTGACATATGAAATAACCCACGGGGCGTTGACCCGTCACCATCTCTATCATTAAAATGCAGCTTCACAGAATAACAGGTCGACTTCACGTTTACATTAAGAAATGTCGCTTTTGGGAATGCCTCGGTTTGACTTCTTTGAAGGAAGCATGAAAATTATATTTAGCACGTTTACAGATGAAGGGCGTCTGCGAGAAAAAATATCAAAATGGTGGAAACTCGCAGTTTGCAGGGCAGCAAAGTAACTGGTAATGTTGCGGGTTCGCGACACCAGGTAATGTCCTTTACATCGCGTCTTTGGTTCTATCGCTCTTCCCTGTCGCAGAAAGGGTTAAATACAATATTAACCGTTCTTCACGCTGGAATGACAGCGCTGTATTTGCATTTCAGCAGAACAGCCGCTCCCTGTTCTGAGGAATGTGCACGGACAGGCAGTTGCTAACACACAGACCCTGAGCACCAAGTCTCTCAGAACAACAACCCGCACCTTCCAAATCAGTCAATCATTACCTTTCCATTCCAGTCCTGATGAAGGGTGTCAGTCGGCTATGTCGACTGGTTGTAACCGTCCACAGCTGCCGCCTGACCTGCGGAGTTCCTCCAGCGTTCCATGTGTTGCCATGGTTACGAGAGATCCGTGTGGGGCTGTGGGCGGGCTTGTTTTAAAAGAAAATGATACACCGTATGCAGACTGTCAGAATATTCCAGTGGAATTAAAGTGAGAATAATTCAGCTCTGATGTTTATTTCGAATCTTTATTTCCAAATAGCCAGTTGTCTCTGCAATGGATCAGCGATCAGGGAGATATTTGTTGTTTTTAAGTCTTTTCTGGCTGTAGTGCCTTTTGTGTTCCAAATGTTTCCTGCTGGCATGATTTACATTTTCCACAGGTTAAGTAAACATAAAAAAACAGCTCCAGAACAATGGCCACCTGTTTCAAAGCAAGATGGCGCGACGTGTATTGCAAATATCTGCTTAGTTTTAAGTATTTCCTCTTCCACAGGAATACATCTGTTTTTCCTGCGTCGATCGATTGCGTGGGTTTTAAGCTCTTCTACTCAATGGCCAGTGGAAGCAAAGTGTTTAATTCTGTTGAAGGCCGAGATTCTTAATAAACAGCGGGTTTGAAGTGCTGCAGACTGTGGTTACCGCACTGAACCCTATCAGCTTGCATGTAAGTGATATTTCCAGTAGTTGGCTATAGAGTTTATTTCCTACCCCTGCAATAGAACGGGTTTACAATATTAAGGAGACTTTGATAATTTCCGATCGGGAGTGAATTGTCTGAGCACTTGGATTCAATTCAAGCAGAAAAGCCGCTCCCTGTTCTGAGGAAAGTGCGTGAACAGGCAGCTGCTTACACACAGATACCTCCGAGTTTCACAGAACAACAACCCGCGACTTCCTAACCAATCAATCATCTTTCCCCTTCCCTCTTCCGTTCCCATCTCCTGTTGTGTTTTGTTTGACCCTAACTTATGAAACTTTACATACATTTCCTATTTGTTCTTGATCAGATTTATCACATCCAAACCGTTTAACATTCTCGTGTCTTTCCATCCGCGTCCTTTCGTTCAACAGGAAATTTTGATAAATATCAAAAGTTGAATAATTCACATATTAATTCCTCAAGAATAGTCCATCTGTGTGGGTGTTTGACGTCATTTCAAGCGGCCACACCCACTTTTCTCACAACCGTAAACGGCAGGTCTGCTGAAATCAGATGGAACCGGCTCGACAAATAACTCTCATTCGGGTATGAACAAAGTCACTTTAATATTGTATTTAATCATTTTTGCTGCAGAGTAGAGTGATAGAGCCTTTATCGTGATAAAACGAACATGACTCAGGGTCTCGAACCCGTAACTTTAGCATTCGCATCTGCTGCCCCGTTGGCCGTGTGTTTATAACATTTTATTTTTACCCCAACCCTCATATTCTGGAGTTGTTTTATTTTATTTTCCTTCTTGTTCACGATTCCTTTAAATACCTAGACCATGTCATTCCCAACTGGGACATTCTTTACTATAAACAATATTACCCTAGGGGATGGAACATGTATCTTTCCCGGTTAAAGTTTCCACTATTAAAAAAAAAACTGTTAACGTAACGGGTAGGGGCAGACTGTGAGGGTAAGGAGGAGAGTGATGGGGTGAGCAGGGTAATGGGAAAGGCAGGGTGCGTGTGTGGAAGGTGGACAGGGCGAATTTCAAATTGTAGGGAGAGGAAGACAGAGTTGGGTGAGTGGATGAGTGAGAGGCGGGGAAAATGCGGGGTGAGAGTGAGAAAAGGGAGAGCGAAGAAGGGACGGAGAGAGAGGGTGTGAGAGACTGATACGTGGAGAGGGAAAGAAGGGGGACAGAGAGGGACAAAGGCAAGGGAGTTGGGCAGAAGGCTAGAAAGGGGAGAGAGAGGGACAGAGAGAAGGGAGTGAGTTACAGAGGAAAAGCAGAGAAAGGGAGGGAAGAAAAGAGTGGGAAGTGTGGGGAGAAAAAAGGAAGTGAGGGATGATGATGAGAGGAGAAGAGAGAGGGGAGTGGGATAGGAGAGAAAGGGTGAAGAGGAGGAGAAAGAGGGTGGAGCGAGAGCGCGGAAGGAGTAAGTAGTGGGGAGAGTGAGAGATTTGATTAGTGAAGGGGTGACAGAGGGAGCAGGAGCCACAGTGAGGGATAGTGCAAGGGGAAGGGGAAAGTATTTCGAGGAGGGGGTGAGTGAGTGGGATGTGGAAGGAGAGGTACACGAGGTGTCGAGCAGGAATGATTGAGCGAGAGGGGGAGCGAAAAAGTTGGGTGTGACTGGGAGGTACGGAGAGGTGGATGAGTGAGATAGGCGGTGAGGAGGGAGTTGGGTTGGGGTGTTCTTTGAGGAGGAAGTGTGACTGAGTTGGGCGGCGAGGAAAGACGGGCGAGTGAGAATGAGATAACTGACAGAGCAGTGAGCGAGACAGGATTGAGGCAGAAGCAGTGAGGGTGTGGGGTGTTGAGGGGTAGGAAGGTGAGACTATGGGTGATGATGAGAAAGGACGGCGAGTAGAGTGGGGCGAGTTGGGACGGGTGAGGGAGATGGATGGAGAATAGAGCAGGGTGAAGAGCGTAGACGAATGAGAAAGGACAGATCTATGATCTCGGACTTGGTATCCCACAGCGGGGATGTTCACCACGCAGCTCTCCCCGTCTTCAATCTCACACGGGGATCTTTCCGCAAACGATTCCCGCTCTCCGGATCATCGCATACATTTCCCGATCTCCATATCCCACGCCGTTTTTTTTTACTGCGCTTGATTCCCATTCTCCCTTTCCCACACTGGGAATTTTACTGAGCACGGTTCCCGGTCTCCGTGTCGAACTGTTAATCTGCCGAGCCCCAATGACCAGCCCTCCATCCACTCCCATCAATGTACTTACCAACTTTTCTCAAAACAGGTGTTCTCGACCAAAGACAAAGTCTGAAGCGGAAGGTTAACCGGACTGTGACCAGTGTTCTAAGCTGCATATATTTCCATGCAAGAAGCATTGAAGGAAAGACAGGTGAGTTCAGGGTATGGATCAATACATGGAATTATGATATTGCAGCTAATAGTGAGACTGACTTGCAAAGGACTGGTAACTCAATATTCTGGGGTTCCGTTATTTTAGACGCGACGGGACATGAGGGGTAAAGGGGTAGGGGCAGCTTCACTTCTCAGAGCAAACACCACGGCAGTAAGGACAGATGGGAGCACTCATCCAGTGAGGCTTTATGGCTGGTTCAGAAGAATAAATATTGTTTGGATCAAGGGGCAGAGATTCAGTTTTTTTGAGTTATTGGGACCTCTTTTGGGGCAGGTGGGAGCTGTACAGAAAGGACGGGATGCACGTGAATCCGAGGGGACCCAATATCCCGGCAGGTAATTCTGCTAAAGCTTTTGGGGAGGGTTTACATTACAAGTAGATTTGCAGGGCAGTGGGAACCGAAGTGAAGAGGCAGAGGATGGGGAAGGCTGGAATAAAAGTAGAGACCGCCTGTAGGGAGTTCATGAGGAAGGATAGGCAGACGGTACAGCAAAGATGCACTCTGCCTGATGGTTTGACATGTATCTGTTTTAATGCAAGAAGTATCATAAAAAGGTGGATGAATCCGAGCGTAGATTAAAACGTGGAACGTTGATATTGTGGCCATTTCAGAGACTTGGATCTCTCAGGGGCTGGCATGTCTGCTGAGTGTGACAGGCTTTACATGTTTTAAAAAGAACAGAGAGAGCAAGGCAAAAGGGGGCGTGTCATTACTGATAGGGATAGTGTCACGGCTGCAGAAAAGGAGTAAGTCATGGACGGATGGTCTACTGAGTCAGTGTGGGTGGAAGACAGAAACAGGAAAGGGGCAATAACTCTACTGGGTGTTTTTATAGACCTTCCAATAGTAACAGGGATATCGAGGAGCAGAAACGGAGTCAACGTTAGGAACGGTGTAATAATAATGGGGTTGTTGTGATGGAAGATTTCAACTTCCCTAATATTGACTGGCACCCCCTCAGCACAAGGGGTTGAGATGGGGTGGAGTTTGTTAGGTGTGTTTAGGAAGGTTTCTTGACGCAATATGTAGATAAACCAACTAGAAGACAGGCTACTTAATGTGGTATTGGGAAATGATCCTGGTGAGGTGTCGGATCTCTCTGTGGGAGAGCATTTTGGAGGTAGTGCCCACAACTCTATCTCCTTCAGAAAGCTGTGGAGAGAGATACGAGCAGACAATTTGCGAAAGCATTTAATTGGGATAGGCGGAAATATGATGCTATTAGGTAGGAACATGAGGATAAATTGGCAGCAGATGTTCTCAGGGAAGTGCAAGGCAGAAACAGATTGTTGAAGGTGGAGTTGTGGATGCAGTGTATATGGATTTCAACAAGGCATTTGATAATGTTCCCCATGCAATGCTCCTTCAGAAAGTAAAGAGGCATTGGATCCAAAGAGATTTCTGTGCTAGTATAAGATTCTTGGCAGTGTGGAGGATCTGAGAAATGTTGGGGTCCGTGTCTATAGGACACTCAAAGCTGCAACGCAGGTTGATAATGTTGCTAAGAAGGCATATGGAGTTCACGAGCCGTGAGGTAATGTTATTGCTATATATGACCTTAGTCAGATTCCACTCGGCGTACTGTGTTCACTTCTGGTCAACTAACTACAGGAAGGATCTGTATACTATAGAGAGAGTGCAGAGGAGATTTAGAAGGAGGTTGCCTGGATTGGAGGGTGGATCTTATGAGAATAGGTTGCGAAAGATTAGTCTTCCCACCTTGGAACGACGAAGGGTGAGAGGTGACCTGATAGAGGTGGATAAGATGATGAGGGGCATTCTTCGTGTGGATAGCCAGAGACTTTTTGCCCAAACATGGAATTGCTAACACGAGGGGTCAATTGTATTAAAGTGCTTGGAAGTAGGCACGAAGTGGATATTAGCGGTAAGTTTTCCACGCAGACAGTGTGTGGAATGCATTGCCGGCGACGGTGGTGGAACCGGTTACAAAAGGGTCATTAAGGGTCGCTTGGGGAGATACATGGAGCTGAGAAAAATAGAGAGCCGTGCGCTCGGGAAATTCTAGGCGGTCTCCAGAGTAGTTTATAACATAACATAGTGTTATGTCGGCAAATCATTGTGGACCGAAGGGCATGTAATGCGCTGTATGTTCTATGTTTCAACATGTTAATAGTTCTGTGTCATAGAGCACCCAAGGGTCCGCGGCGTAAAGAAGAACAAGTTATTAGAGGTCATAGACTACTGCAAGAAACATAATTTGTCAGAATTTGGTTTTAATTCCACATCAGTACAAGAGCTCCCATACTCTAAAGTAAATAGATGAACTGATCTATTTGAGAAATGTATTCGGGAGGGCTCCTTCATCAATACATTGATGTCCCAAAAAGATAGTTTGCGATACTTGATCTCCCATTAGAGAATGAGACAGGACACACGTGTCAGACGTGTGTGTAGGGAAAATCTTTGCATTTGGTGATCACATTGCCATGAGATTCAAAGGAGCTGTGGAAAACGATAGCACTGCTCCATGGGTGGAGATTCTAAATAGGAGAAAGTCCAATTTTGATGGTATCAGAAAGCACCTGACAAGTGAGAATTGGGACAGTCTATATTCTGTCGAATGTCTGTTTGGGACAGATAAAATTTGTAGAATTCAAAGCATTTATGTGCCTGTCAGAATAAAAAAAATAAATATGCAAGTTTTGGGGAACTTTGATTTTGAAAATATATTGAAACGCTGGTAAAGTAAATAGAAAAAGAACATACGAGGTGCATAGCAGGTGTAGGCAGATTGGAAAAGATGAGGTAGTTATAGAGACAGGAAAATGCAAGGTGAGAAATAAACCAGCAAGCCTATAGTGTGGCATAGGGCTGCCCTAGCAGACAAGGTGAGGACGACTCCTGAGGGATTATACGGATATTTTAGAAGCAGGAGAATTGCAGGGGACAGAATTGATTCTATGGATTGTCAGAACGGTAATCTGTGCGTGGAGCCAAAAGAGATAGAGGGGTTATTAAGTGGAATTTTCGATCTGTGTTGACTCGGGAAAAAGACACAGAATCTGTAGAAGTGAAACCATGGATATTATACAGATTACGTATGAGGAGGTGTTTGCTGACTTTAGGCAAACTACAGTGGCTAGATTCCCAGCGACTGACAAGTTCATTGCTCGGATTCCGAAGAAAGCGAGTGCGGGAATTGTAGGAATGTACTGAATATGTTTAAATTATGTTCTGCGACCGGAGAGGTACCGGAGGTATAGGATAGCTAATTTTATTCCTCTGTTTATGAAAGACCCTAAAATTAAAGTAGGAAATTATAGTCAGGAGACCTGACATCAGTAGTGGGAAAGCGTTGGAAGAACCGGAATTATCTGTATTTGAATGAACAAGATTGATTAGGTACATTCAAGATGAATCAGTGAGATCTCGATAATCTTGTAGAGTTTTTCCAAAAAGTTACGAGGAAAGACAACAGGAAAGTTAATGAAGGCAATAAACTGGATGTTGTCTATATGGACTTTAGCAATGCATTTGACAAGGTCCCGTATAGGTTATTGGTCAATAAAGTTATTTCGCCAGGCACTGCACTGGAGGTGCGGAAGTTACCTGGAGAACACGTTGGCGTAGTGAATGAAGACAAATAGTGGCAACAGATGGTTGCCTGGCTGACTTGTGGCCTGTGACTGGTGGAATGACGCAGGGATCGCTACTGATGTCCGTTTTTGTTCGTCATCTATAGCAATGACCTGGATGATAATTTGATTAACTTCATCAGCAAATGTTTTAATGGCACCAAGATTTGGCCGCGAAGAAGACTCTCAGCGCTTGCATTGGGATCCGCATCAAATGTAAAAAAAATTGTCTGAAAATGGCAGATGGAATTTAATGCAGGGCTCCCAGCTGTTGCAGTTCATTATGATGAGCCAAGGCAGATCTTACACAGTGCCTGGTAGGGTACTCTGGAGTGCGGTAGAACAAAATACATGCAGGTCTGTGATTCATTTAAAGTGGGGGCACACCTCGATAAGGTAGTAAAGAAATCTTTTGTAATTTTGACCTTTATAAATTAAAGTATTCAGTTCAGGAGATTGCATGATATGTTGAAGGTTTTTGCGGCGTTTATGAGGTCTAATTAGGAGGATTGAGTACAGTTTACGTCACCCACCTGCAGGAAAGATATAAATAAGTTTGATAGCACACAACGAAAATTTTCAAAGATGTTGCTGCGATTGGAGGACCTGAGTTATAAGGGAAGATTGAATCGGTTACGCCTTTGTTACTTGGAGCATAGAAAATTTGAGGGAAATTTGATAGAGGTCGACAAAATCATGAGGTGTATAGATAGAGTATAGATACGTTAGAGGGATGGGGAGTGTAAGGATTAGCATAGGGAATAGAGCAGAGTGGGCTCCCATTTTTAATGAGCACACAATTCCCTCCCCAGTGCTCCTTTTCAATCAGTACGTCATTCCCTCCCTGTCGGCCTTTTTAACAGATGTGAATGTTTTCTGTGAATACGTCATTCCCTCCCAGTCGGCCTGTCTGACACCAACGTCCACCAGTAGTGGCAATTTTCAATCAGCCCATCACCACCTCCCTCGGTAAAACTTCTGGGCATTTCTAACAGATAACTTTTATGAGAAATTAATTCCACTAGTATTTCCGGCGGAATGTGGATCGACAAACACTGCGTATTAAATGGCACCCGCTGTTAACCGTGGGCGAGAGGGTTTCTTGTGACAATAGTTGTCTGGATGGAAATAAAATAATCTCTCAATAACAGTTTTAATAAATGAATGCTCATAAATTCCCCTGAATGGAGAGGTGCTGAGAAAATCTTTGGCCAGTTTTGTTCCAGTTGAGTGTCAATATATATAGCCCAACATATTCATTTTTATTTTTTTTGTCTGCAGGAAGCCGGCTTCCTGTACCTGAACGGGTGAGGGACGTTAGAACTGAAACTAGACCTATTCCGGACAGTCCTATTTCCATGGAGATCAAACCCTGTCAGAACCCGGACTGGATCAAATCCGCAGCCTGGAACTCAGTGTAAACAGATAAACTCCGCCCGACTGGTTGCGATGAAGGAAATAGGAGAGATCCACACGGAAAATCAGACAGAAAGGTTAACGCAGCCTGTTTGTTTTCCTCTTCAGGGTTGCTACATTGACCCCACTCCCGCCTCCTCACGCTGTCAGACCCGTCCTGAGCCGGTGAGAGTTAGTGTGACCCGGACTGCGGCAGTCCCGCTCTACCCCGGCTCACCCGGCCCTGTCCATCTGTAATGAGTGACCACTCCCGCCCCCTCCCGCTGTCACACCCGTCCGGAGCCAGTGAGAGTTAGTGTGACCCGGACTGCGGCAGTCCCGCTCTACCCCGGCTCACTCGGCCCTGTCCATCTGTAATGAGCGACGGACACATCACAGCCGAGTGGCCTCGGGAGCAGCAGCTCAGACTCAATTCTCCGTACAAGGTGAGCATACCGGTGCAGGACCATTGTCCATCACTCGGGTAGTCAGACTGTGATTTCCCGGGACCACACTGAACGCCGTCCGGTTACAATGACGGAGGTAAGTGATCTCTCTGATTCAGCACAACCAGTGAGCGTTAACAGCGAGGATTCGTTTAGCTGGGGAAAGGGTGTGAATCGTGTTGGAGATGCGATCCCCATCATGTTGATTTTAACAGGTTTATTGTTTTACAAATCGAGTCAGCACGACGACGGCGTTGCTTTGAACCACAAGGGCACTCGGGAATGCTTTCTATAGAGTAGCTATAAAGATGACCGTCCAGTTATTCTTATCAATGTCGCTTTGATGAATGTTCCGGAATGATTTATTGGAACGAAACGTGAAAATTACGTCTGACACATCTGAAACTTATGGAAGACTGAGTTAAAAATAAGTTCAGAAAACTCGCAGCAGACAGGGCAGTAGCGGTAACTGATAGCTTAGTGGGTTCGAGGCCCCAGCTTATACTCTTTACATCACGACATAGGATTTATCGCCATTTTATATTGCAGAAAGGGTGACATGCAACATCAAAGCGGCACTGGTCAACCTCTGTGTGAAAGTATTTTTTTCGAACCGTTTCGATTTGATTCCAGCAGAAAGGCGGCTCCTAATTCTGACCAATGTCCCCGGAGAGACAGCTGCTGAAACCCAGACCCTGAGCTCCGCCTCTCACACAACAACCCGCTCCTTACAAATCAATCATGTATCTAGCCTCTTCCACCTTCCAATCTTGTCCTAATAAAATATGTCGATTCGAAACTGTTTATCCCATCCATAACTACCTCCAGACAGTCTGCGTTCTTCCACTATTTTATACGTTGCGTGGAACAGTGGGCAGGGTTAGTTGAAAGAAACGACAGACGCACACTATCAGAATATTATTGGGGAATCAAGGTGAGAATAATTCATCTTCTGATATTGATTTCGGATCTGTATTCAAACAAAACCGTTATCTGTGTTTTGAATCAGTGTTTAAAGAGTTATTTCAATGGAATGAAAGGGTTACGATATGAGGAACGTCTGGCAACTCTTGCGCTGTATTCGCTGGAGTTCAGTAGAATGAGGAGGGGGGATCTCATAGAAATATTCCAAATGTTAAATGGCGTGAACAGATTAGATATGGCAAAGTTATTTCCCATGGTATGGGATTCCAGGACAAGAAGGCACGACTTCAGGATTGAACGACGTCAATTTAGAACTGATATGCAGCGAAATTAATTTAGATAGAGGGTGGTAAATGTCTGGAATTTGTTGCCACAAGCGGCTGTGGAGGCCACGTCATTCGATGTATTTAATGCAGAGACAGATAGTTTCTTGATTAGCCAGGGCATAAAAGGGTACAGGGTGAAAGCAAGGGTGTGAGGAAGACTGGATTACGTGGATAAGCCCATGATTGAATGGCGGAGCAGACTTGATGGGCCGAATGGCCTGACCCTGCTCCAATAGCTTATGGTCTTCTGGTCTTATGATCTAGCATCATAGCTCCAAGTACTGATCCACGCTTTTAACGAGCCTATTTTCTTCATAATACTCCTTGAATTCAATTAGAAACATCTCAAACCATCGCACTGAGCGCGTCCCTTCTCCATCACCTGCTTATCCTCCCACTTGCACTGTCTACAAGTTTTCTCTATTTGTGAACCAACTGACCTTCACTTCGGTTCCCACCCACTAGAAATTCTATTTTAAACTCTCCTCAACATTGTTCGCAAACCTTCTTGCCAGGATATTGGTCCCGTAGAATTCAAGTGAAACCTGTCCTATTTGTACAGGTCAGGCCTGCCCAGAAGAGATCCCAATGATCCAGAAATCTGAATCCCTGACCCCAATCCCTCAGCCACGCATTTATCCTCCACCTCATTCTATTCCTATACTCATTGTCGCATATCACAGCCGGTAATCCCAAGATTACTGCCTTTGAGATCCAGCTTCTCAACTTAATTCCTAACTCTTTTTTCTTCCTATGTCGTTGGTACCAATCTGTACCATGGCCTCTGGCTGTTCTCCCTCCCATTTCAATATATCGTGGACGCGATAAGGAGCATCCCGGTCCCTGGCACATGGGACGCAAACTACCATCCGTGTTTCTTTCCTGCCACCAAAGAATCGCTTATCTGAACCCCTAGCGATAGAGTCCCCTATCACTGCTGACATCCGCTTCCTTTCCTTACCCTTCTGAGCCACAGGGCCAGATTCTATGCCACAGGCGCAACTACTATTGCTTCCTCAGGTAGGCTGACCCCCTTCCCCAATAGTACTCAAACAGGAGTACTTTTTGTTAAGGGGGGCAGCCTCAGGGGTACTCTGTAGTATGTGACTCTTGCTCTTCCCTCTCCTAACTGTTACGCACTTACCTGTCTCCCAAGGTCGTACTGTGACTACTTACGCATAACTCCTATCTATTACTTCCTCACTTTCCCTGACCAGGCGAAGGTCATCTAGCTGCAGTTCCAGTTGCCTAACACTGTCTCTAAAGAGTTGCACCTTATGCAGATGTTGCCGTCCGGGTCGTTGGGACTCTCCAGACCTTCCCACATCTGACACCCATCACTGAACACCGGCTTTACACACATACTTCCTGTTTCTATTCCTCACAAATAACTGATCTCGCCACGACCCGTTATCGCCTAAGACCAGCTGAGCGAAATCCTTCCTACTCTGGCTCCTACCTGCTTTGACGCCCGCTCCTTAAACGCCCGCTCGATGAACGTGCTCCTTTTAAACTGTTCTCGCTATTCTAACTGGTTGACGTCCATACGCTAGCTTAATTGTCCCTCGATCATACTTAATACGTTCCTGTGCCGTGTCTTTGTCCCCCATTACTATATCTCCCGTGTCAGTTTCCACAGTCCAATATCTACACTCGTTTCTCTTTGACGTTATATATATCTGAAAAAAATAGTACCGTCTTTGATGTAGCTTTACTACATATTCCATCCTTTCTTTCCCAATGACATTCCGATTGCATGCTGTTCATTTGTGAAATTTTTCAATACTCTTACTTTCTTTTAATATTTACAATGTTATACGCCCTCTCTTTCAATTTAATGCTATCTTCTTCTTCCCTGCTCAAACAGAATTGCCTCACCCTCCATTTAGAATACATCTTCATCCATCTACTCTGCACTTTCAGAATCGTACTCAGAAACTCCAGCCACTGCGATTCTGCCTTCAATCCTGCGAGTGTTCGCTTGCTAATATCTTTGGATATCTGCTCTTTCGTGTCTTTGTAATTCCCTTTACCCCACCGTTATAATGGGACATCTGACTTCATCTTCTCCCTCTGAAACTGCAGGGTGAATTCCAGTATATTATGATCACTGCCTCCTAAGCTTCCTAATTTGATCAAGCTCCCTAGTCAAATCTTGTTCATTGCACAACACCTATTCAAGAGTTGCCTTTGCTTGAGCGGGCTGAGCCACTAGCCGCTATAAAACGTTATCTCGTAGACCTTCTACAAATTCACTTTCCTCGGATCCACCGGCAAATTGCATATTGAAATCTACAATTGCTGGTGCAACATTACTTTTTTGTAAGATTGTCATTCTATTTAACGTCGTAATTTGTAGAACAATCCTATCTACTCCCACTATGGCCCTTTTGCCCTCATAAATTCTCTTTGATGCCCACAAGGAATATACATCCTCCGATCCATTGTCAGCTCTTTCGAAGAATCTGATTTAATTTTCCTTAATATTCTATCAGCCACGGCTCAAGGATGCCCACAATATTAAAAAGACGGGAGGAGAATCAGCTTGATCTCATTCAAGGAATGTTACTGGACAAGAATCACGCGAACAGGATTACAATCAAATCCTGCTGACTATTCCTAATCAAGGCATTAGATAGTCAAGGCCTGACCCGGAATAGTCAACATGGTTTTGTGACGAGAAGCATTTGGAGATTTTCAGAGACATAACTGGATAAGATAAGGATAGTCCAGTTTATTTTTTTAACATGAACTTTAATAAGACTTTTGATAATTTCCTGCATGGTAGACAGATCTGGAAGCTCACCAAACCTTACAGATTAAAATAAGGGGAAGCGAATTTACAATTAGCTAAATGATGAGAAGCAGATTGTGTTGCCTGAATTTGTCGGCCGGTGACTAGTGACTGCCTGGTTCAGTGTTGGCACCTTTGCAGTTCATAATTAACGTAAATAATTGGATAGGAATATACATGGCATGATTAGAAAGACTGATGATTTAAATCACCATGATAATGAAGTAGGTTGCAATGGATTTTAAATATATATTGTTCATTTGGGAAGATGTGCTGAGAATTGGCAAACAGTTTTCAACTTGAACAAATGTTGTGGAAGTTGTGGCAAAGCAAGCCTTAACATAATATGCAGGGAAGAAAGATATTTGAAGCGCATGAGTTCCGTTTGCATAGCAGTTTACCATTATTGGAAACGAGATAAAAATATAACAAATGGGTGCAATAAATTTGCTTTACTAAATACAAAGTAACCTTGGTAGTCAGCGTGCAGTCACTTTTCACTTCTGATGAAAGGTGATTGATTTTTCAAGTAAGGAATTTAAACACTCACAGTTTAGCAAACAGCCAATATCTGGAACCGCTAGTCAATTTTCTGTAAAAGTAGAATTTCTCTGTTCAGACTTCAGAACAGTGTTCTCCGTGTAAATACGGTAAGGGGTGGGAAGTTCAAGGGGGATATTAGAGGAAGGTTTTTCACTCAGAGAGTGTTTGGTGCGTGGAATGCACTGCCTGCGTCAGTGTTGAAGGCAGATATACTGGGGAAGTTTAAGAGAGTACTAGACAGGTATATGGAGGAATTTTAGGTGGGGGGTTATATGGGAGGCAGGATTTGAGGGTCAGCACAACATTGTAGGTCATATTCCCGGGATTGTAGAAACTGAAAGCAGAGGCAACATGTAGAGGATAAAAAACAAGATATTTAAGAGTGCTTAGAGAAACTACACAGAGGTTAGTAAATAACTGTTTGTTTTCTGCATAATCGAATTCAGTACTATAACCGTGTTTAGATATTCCCCTCACTGTAGCCTACTAGTGAGCAAAAAGAACTCTAGATGCTGCATAATATCAGAAATTGTTTGAAACCATGCTGACGAAGGGTTTTGCTCCAGAAACATTAGGTTTGTTCTCTTCTCCACAGATATTATCTACTGTTTCTCACGTAAGTACAAGAATCACATTTAATATCATTGGCATATTTCTGAAATACGTTGATTCACAGTGCCAGTACACTGCAAAACATACAAAAAAACTATAAATTACAATAAGACACACAAAATTAAATTAACTAAGTATTGAAATAGAGAGCAGTAAAGAAGAAAATAAGTGAAGTAGTGTACATGGTCATTGCTCGTTCAATTATTTGATAAATGTGGGAATTGGGGACGGAGAAACACAGGGTGATACGTGAAATCAGGAGGGGGAAGAGTGAAGTAAATAACTAGAAAGTTGATTGGTGAAAGAGATACAGGGGCGGAACAAGAGAAATATATTTGGAGAGGACAGAGGAGCACCAGAGGAAAGTGATGGTTAGGCAAGGAGTTTAGGTGAGAGAGGGCAAACGGGATAGGGAATAGTGAAGCGGAAATCGACTTCATTCCATCAGGTTTGAGGCTACCCAGACAGAATATGTGTTGTTCCTGCAACCAGAGTGAGGCTTCAACGCGATGGTAGAGGAGATCATGGACTGAAAATCGTCATCCGTCTCGACTTCAAAACTCCTCTCTCCAATGCGAACCTCACTTCTTCCGAACGCCTGGGTCTCCAGTCCCTCATCACTAATCCCAACCTCACATTCAAACCCTTAGATAAGTGCCGTAGTAGTCTTGCAAACTGACCTCTACTTTGCCTGTCCATCGCCTCCCTCTGGTGCTTCTCTCCACTTTTCTTTCCTTGATGGCCTCTTGTCCTCTCCTATTATATCCCCCCTTTTCCACCAGTATCTCTTTCATCAATCAACTTCCCAGCCCTTTACTTCATCCCTCCACATCCCTGTCTGAACTATCACCTCCTGTTTCTCCCTCCTCTCCCCGCACCTTTAAAATGGACTCCTTAATGGTCCTTTTCCTCCGGTCCTGCCGCAAGTTCTCGGACCGAAAGGCGACTGAACGGTATTCCATAGTAGCTGCCTAGCCCTTTGAGTTCCTCCAGCATGTTCTGTGTGTGAAACATAGTATCAGCACAACCTCCTTGTTCCTTCTTTCGTCCCGATTTACTGTGTCTAGCAATCTCTGGATGAATCTGAAACCCTCTGGGCTAGAGAATTCCAAAGAGTCGCTACAGGGAGGATATGCATCTAATTCTATATTAAATTAATCTCTTTATTCTCGAACTAAGTTTCTTTACTACAGATGCCCGCCAGGAGGAAAATCGCGCTCTTAGAATTCACATTCAGTCCGTCTCGATTTATGTTGGTCAATTATTATAGAAGGGATGTATTGAAATCAGTCTAAAACGAGCATTTCGTGCTCATTCAAGGGATGGAAATCTTCGTCCTATAATACGTAGCTAAAGATATAGTTGTTGTCTTTTATATAGTTTGAAAAAAAAACGGATGATCATAATATATGGAAACATGCATACCCGATCGAACATCTCTGAAAGATCCCTGAGCTGCTGTCTTGAGCTCACTAACTCACCGAACAGTCCTTGAGCGAGTTTTGCAAGGGGAATAGGCACAGCTTGCTCAGTCATGCTGTCCCAAGCTAATAGAGACTTATCCAAAATATCCTGTGGTTGTAACAATTGCGAGAGGTGTTTCAGCTAAGTACAGGGCAAAGTAGCTCTGAAGAGTTATCATTTCTGTTTTTCAGTTTCTCGTTTCATCATTCTTTAAATTTGTCTTAATTTTCTGTTCTTACGTTAAATAAGAAAATGTAATTCACAAGTTAAACCCCTCAACTGAATTGGTCAAAACCCCTGGATGTAATACTCATATGTAGGATAGGGCTTTTCAAGGCATTATATAGTCGATTCCGTATAATTCGGCTGTTGATTAATCATGGCAGCCGCTTATCTGGGATATCTCTTAAGACAAAAACAAATCAAGAGCATATCTGGGATTCTGTCTGTTTATTTAGGACACTCTGCCACTTAATTGGGACAGAAGAGTTTCGTCAACCAGATTCTAATTAGTGTCAGGCAAGTGCTTCTTTGCTCATTAATCTGAATTTGCATTTTCCAGATTGCAAAGCAACTGAAATGGGAGGATTATGCACATGCATTAAAACCAGGCCTGAATGCTTGTCGGATGTGGAAATTGATCATGCCACAAAATCGAGTGACAGTGAACACAGCCATTTTCTGGGTCCTGATCAATTCCAAGAAGTTCCACACGCAGGAATAACTACTGGCGAAGGGATTACTTTTGACAGAGATGTTTTGGAACCGTCTGGGAGCTTTGAACATGGATCAGGTCAGTAGGTTGCAAATAGTGGCAAATAAAACATCCAGTACCTCTGTCCTACCACGCTGCTCAACATCTATCAGATCGATGTGTAATTATCCCTGCAAAGTTCAACATATTACTTTTGATCTGGCTGCATTAAAATCCATTTCCCAGTTTAAAGATTATCTTTCTGGTAAATGTTTTCTGCATCCTGCCAAACCGGTTTAATCCCCCATAGTGGATGGCAAGTGGATTTCTCCCATATTTGG
The DNA here is from genome assembly GCF_030144855.1 of Hypanus sabinus. Lineage (NCBI taxonomy): Eukaryota > Metazoa > Chordata > Chondrichthyes > Myliobatiformes > Dasyatidae > Hypanus > Hypanus sabinus. The sequence continues at coordinate 48,177 of NW_026781663.1, forward strand.
CGTAATTATCAAGGCGTTAAGAACTTGAAATGATGAATGTGTGGTCACTGAACTAGTGCAGCTCATGGCCTGTAAAATGCGGGTTCCTGATGGATGGGTTGACGCGTGACATGGTGAAGGAATGAGACGGGGAGGGTGTGGGGACTACGTATGAGACATCAAGCGAATCCTGCACGATGGTGGCCGAGGAGATGACGTTACCGATGTGGAGTTGGCCAGTCTAATGGAAGGTGGCATAAGGCACCCTGCATAGAATAAAGATAGATCAGAACTTTCTTGAATTGTACACGATATTGATATAGCAGCGTGTTTCACGGTCAGGAACATCCGAAACATCCCGTAGTATGGGATTTCCGAGGGTTATCATCGCAGGATTCTTAGTGAAAATCAAATTGGGAATGGAAATAGATCGAGCAAAGTAGACGGGTATCATCAACCTTGCTCCAATTACACCTCAGCTAGTATAGGGGTCTATGGGATAGAACCGTTTTGAAAACTGTCATTTGGAGCAATAGGAAAGATGTATTGCTCAATATTGGTACCAATAACATGGGAAGGAAAGTCAAAGTGTCGGGTTGCACATGACCCCGAGATGGACCAATATTCTCGCGGAGAGGTTTGTTACAGCTGTTGGGAATTGTTTAAACTAATTTAGTTGTGTGGGGGGTGGGAGGTTGTAGGGTTGGAGCCGCAGTGAATAGAATCAGCATAGGACAGATGGTAAAAAATTAAAAATGGAGTGCAATCAGACTGCCAGTCAGAGCAGAAAGATGATGGGACAAATTTGCAGCCAACCTGCTGTGTATCAATTCATTCTGTATAGGAGTTGGTTGCTGAATGTCCAAGGTTACACATTATAGTGGACGTATAGGAAGATAAGTGGAGGGGATGGTGTGGCTCCACTGATAAATAATGACATTAAATCAGAAGAAAGATGAAACATAGGATCGGAGGAGGTTGAATCCTCGTGGGTTGAGTTAAGAAACTGCAAGGGTAACAGGACGTTGATGTCAGTTATATACAGGCCTCCCAACTGTGGCAGGAAGGTGGATGACAGATTACAACAGGGCATCGAAAAGGTGAATCAAAAGGGCAATGTTATGGTAGTTATTGGAGATTTTAACATCCAGGTCAATTGGGAAAATCAGATTGGTAATGGATCTCAAGAGAATGAGTTTACTGAATGCCTAAGGGATAGCTTTTAGAGAATTTTATTGTTGAACATACTGCGGGATCAGCTGCATTGTATTGGATGTTAGATAATGATCCGGAGGCGATTAGGGAGCTTAACGTAAATGACGCTTTAGTAACCAGTGATCACAATATGATTGAGATGACTTGAAATTTTATAGGGAGAAAGTAAACTCCGAGGTAATTCAGTGGAGTAAGGGAAATTACAGTGGTACAAGTAAATTGGAAGGAGCTTCCAGCAGAAATGTCAGCAGAGTAGCAATAGCGTGTGTTTCTGAGGGAAATGGGGAAAGTGAAGCATAGACATATTCCAAAAATTAATAAACACTCAAATGGTAAAATAGTGTAACCATGGCTGACAAGGAAATTCAAAGCTATTATAAAAGCAAAAGAAAGGGCATATTAGAACATATTAGTGGGAAGATGGGCGATCGGGAAATTTAGAAAAAAAAATCATTTCAAGGGAAAAGATTAAAGCAAGTTAACAAACAATATCAAATTGGATTGTAAATTTTTTCAAGTATGTTAAAAATAAAGAAGAAATGAGAGCGGACATAGTCCCTCTAGAAAATGAGGCAGGAAAATTAGTCACGGAGATGAAGGAAATGGAAGATGAACTAAATGAGTATTTTGCATCCAGTCTTCACTGTGGAACAGTCTAGCAGTTTGCTTAGTGTTATAGTGTGTGAAGGACAATAGGTTGGTGCAGATAATTTACAAGAGACAAGGTTTTCAAAAAGACCTTAAGGCACACAGTCACCCGCCCAGATGACCTGCGCCCTAAGTTTCTGAAAGTAGTGAGATTAGCGATTGTGGTGTTATGGAAATGATCTTTGAAAAATCATTGGATTCTGGCATGGTGCCAGAGGACTGCAAAATTGCAAATGTCATTTAATTCCTTAAGTAAGGAGGAAGGCAGCAGAAAGGAAATTATAGACCAGTTAGCCTGACCTCAGTGGTTGGGAATATGTTGGAGACCATTGATAATGATGGGGTGATGGAGTACTTGGTGAAGATCGGCAAGATATTACGAAGTCAGCATGGTTTGCTTCAGCGAAACTCCTGTCTTATGAACCTGTTGGAATTCACTGAGGAGATTAAAAGTGGGATAGATAAAGTTGATGGATGGGGGTATGTCGTTTATTTGAACCTCCAGAAGGCCTTTGACAAGGTGTCACACATGAGACTGTTTACCAAGTTAAGAGCCCATGGTATAACAAGAAAGTTACTAACATGGTTAAAGCATTGGCTGATTGGTAGGAGGCAGCGAGTGGGAAGCAAAGGATCGTTTTTCTAGCAGGCTGCCAGCGCCTAGTGATTTACCGCGTGGGACGGTGTGGGCACCACTTAATTTTATGCTTAATAGCAATGGTTTAGATGATGTAATAGATTATTTTGTTGCCAAGTTTGCAGATGATACGACCAGAGGTGGAGGGGCTGGAAATGTTAAGGAAATAGGTAGGCTGCCGAAGGACTGAGACAGATTAGGAGAATGGGCAAGAAAGCGGCAAATGAAATACAATGTTGGTAAATGTATGGTTATGCATTTTGAATGTAGAAATAAACTTATGGAATATTTTCTAAAGCTGGAGGAAGTCCAAAAATCTGAAGTGTAAAGCGACTTGGGAGTCCTTGTGCAGAGCACCCTAAACTTGTGCAGGTTGAGGCGGTGGTGAGGAAGGATAATGCCATATTAGCGTTCATTTCAAGTACAATAGGAAGAATGTGATGCTGAGGCTTTATAAGGCACTGGTGCACTAGGCCTCAACTTTGGTATTAGGAACAGTTTCGGCCCCTCATCTTTGAAGATATGTGCTGGCATTGGAGAGAGTCCAGAGGAGGTTCGCAATGATTATTCCGGTAATGAAAGGGTTATCATACGAGGAGTGACTGATGGCTCTGGGTCTGTATTCTCTGGAATTCAGAAGGATAAGGGGGAAATTCATTGAAATGTTTCTAATGTTGAAAGGCCTGAAGACAGTTGATGCGAAAAGGTTGTTTAATCATGGCCGCCGCATATCTGGGACATCTCGTAAGGCAAAATCAAACCAAGAAAATAAATGGGATTTCCTCTGATTTTTTGGGAACCTGCCACTTAATTGGGACCAGAGAGTTTTGTCTGACAAATTCTATTTGGCGTCAGTCACGTGCTTCTTGATCATTCACCTGAACCTTTCCTTTTCCAGCTGACAAAACAACTGAAATGGGAGGAATGCACGCATGCGTTAACACCCAGTCTGAGGACTTGTCGGATGCGGAAGCTGATCATGCAACAACATTGAGTGTCAGTGAAGAAAAACTTTTTCTGGATCCTGATCTATTTCAGGGAGATCCACACACCGGAGCCTCTCCTCCTGAAGAGATTGCTGTTGACAGAAGTGTTTCGGAGCCATCTGGAAGCTTTTACCATGGAACAGGTCAGTAGACTGCAAATAGTTGCAAATGAAACATTGAGCTCCTTGTCAAAGATAAGTCTCTGACTATTTCTGCAATCGGTAAGAAAATAGAATACCGTGTGACCCTACTAACCAGAGCTTCAAACTTCTGCTGAACCATGTGTTCCTAAATGTAGCAGGTCAAATAACTGAGGAGCAGGCAGTGGACATGGCAAACAATATATTCCTTCCTCCCTTCATTCCTTCATACAGAACGATCCAACAGTTTTACGCCACCAAATATACACAAATGACTAATTAACCTCCTTGACCAAATATCTTTGGAATCTGGGATGAGACCGGAAACACGTGCTGTGAGCAGAAAGGATTGAGTCCTTGCAAAGCGGCCAGTTTCGAACGCATGTCACTGACGCCGTAAAACAACACGCTCTCCGCTATGCTACCATGCCGCTCAAAACTAAACTCCTAACTTACTCAGACTTTTTCTATAACTCAAATCCTTAAGAGCAGGCAACATGCTTTTAAATTTCCTCTGCAGTTTTTCAATCATTCCTGTCTGGTAGATAGGTGATCAGAACTGCGCACACTGCTCCAATTAGGCCTCGGGATAGATTTCGAGCAACATTGGCAGCACATCTTTTCTAAGACGACGAGCTCAAAACTGTTCAAAATGCTCAAGGTGTGGCCTCACCAGTGCCTTATATGGAATCAGCATCAGATCATTGCTCTTGTATTCTAGACCTCTTGGAATGAATGCAAACGTGACATTTGCCTTCCTCACCACCGACTGAGACTGCAAAATAGCCTTCACTGTGTTCTGCACAAGGACTCCGACCTCCCCCTGCATCTTAGATACCTGGAATTTCTCCCCGTTTAGAAAATAGTCCACACAGTTGTTTCTGTTACCAATTTGCAGGACCCTGCATTTTCCCACATTGTACTTCATTTGCCATTTTCTTTCCCATTCTCCTAAACTAAATCCGTCTTCATCCTACCTGAATCCTCTACACTAGTGCCCCTCCACCAAGCTTCGCATCATCTGAAAACTTGGCAACAAAACAATCTATTTCATTAACTAAATCAATTATATAAAGCATAGAGGCCTCTGAGTACTGACTGCTGCGGAACTAATGACTGGCAGCCGACCAGGGTACTTTTGTTCCAACTCGCTGCCTCCTGCCAATCAGCCAATGCTCTAACCATTTTAGTGACGTTCCTGTAATACCATGGACTCTTAACTTGGTCGGCAGCTCAAGTGTGTACACGTGAACAAAGGCCTTCTGACGTTCCATATGTACAACATCCAATGCATCACCTTTATCTAATCTACTTGTAATCTCCTTGAAGAATTCCAAAAGAGTCGTCATGCAGAATTGTCCATGGAGGAAACCATGCTCTTGTCCTGTGTCACCAAGTACTCCATCACCTCATCCTTAACAATTGACCCTAACATCTTCCCAACAACTGAGATCAGGCTGACTGGTCTATAATTGCATTTCTGCTGCTTTCCTCCTTTTTTAAGGAGTGGAGTGGCATTTGCAATTTTCCAGTCCTCTGACACCATGCAGGAGTCCAATAATTTTTGAAAGATCATTTCTAATGCCAGCAGAATCTATAAAGCTACCTCTTTCAGACCCCAGGGTGCATTTCATCTGGTCCCGGTGACGTTTGTTCATTTAGGTCTTTCAGCATTTTGAGCGCCTTCTCTCTTGTAATAGTAACTGCAGCTACTTCTTTTCCTTCACACTCTGCAACATCAGGCGTGTTGCTAGTGTCTTCCACAGAGAAGACTGATGCGGGATATTAATTTAATTAATTAATTACGTAAATTAGTTTAGCCATCTCCTTGTCCCCGTTATTATTTCTCCTGCCTCATTTTCTAGCGGTCCTAGATTGACTCCAATTTCTCTTTTATTTTTAATATGCTTTAAAAAATCTTCCATATTCTACCTTGTCAATGGTAAAGGAACCTTTAGGAGGTAGTGCACATAATATGATATGCTTTAACTTACAATTTGAGAAGGAGAAGGGAAAATCGGATGTGTCAGTATTACAGTTGAACAAAGGGAACTATGGAGCTATGAGGGAGGAGCTGGCCAAAGTTCAATGGAACAATACCCGAGCAGGTACGACAGTGGAACAACAACGGTAGTTATTTCTGGGAATAATGCAGAAGGTGCAGGATCGGTTCATTCCAAACAGGAAGAAAGATCCTAAGGGGAGTAAGGGGCGGCCGTGGCTAACGAGGGAAGTAAAGGGCAGTTTAAAATAAAAAAGAAGTATAACATAGCAAAGATGAGCGGGAAACCGGAGGACTGTGAAGCTTTTAAAAAGCAACAGACGATAACAAAAAAGGCAGTACGCCAAGAAAAAATGAGGTACGACGGTAAACTAACCAAGAATATAAAGGAGGATAGTAAATGCTTCCTTAGGTATTTTAATAGCAAAAACATAGTTAAGACCAAAATTGGACCATTGAAGACAGAAACGGGTGGATTTATTATGGGGAACAAGGAAATGGCAGATGAGTTGTACAAGTACTTTTGATCTGTCTTCACTGGGGAAGACAGAAACAATCTCCCAGATGTAATAGCGGTCAAAGGAACTAGGGTAAAGGATGAACTGAAGGAAATTTATGGGCAAGAAACGGTGTTGGATAGACTGAGTTGGATAAAGGGTGTTGGACCTGATGGTCTTCATCCCAGGGTACTTAAAGAGGTGGCGCTAGAAATCGTGGACGCATTGGTAATCATTCTCCAATGTTCTATAGACTCAGGAATAGGTCCTGCTGACTGAAGGGTGGCTAATGTTGTCACACTTTTCAAGAAAGGGGGGAGAGAGAAAACAGGGAATTCTAGACCGGTTAGCCTGACGTCAGTGGTGGGAAATATGGTGGAGTCAATTATAAAGATGAAATTACGACACATTTGGATAGAAGTAGAAGGATCAGTTCGAGTCAGCATAGATTTATGAAGCGAAAATCATGCTTGACTAATCTTCAGTTTTTTGAGGATGTAACTATGAAAATGGGCATGGGAAAGCCAGTGGATGTAGTGTACCTGGACTTCCAGAAAGCTTTTGATGAAGTCCCTCATAGGATATTAGTGGGCAAAATTATGGCACATGGTAATGAGGGCAGAGTACTGACATGGATTGAAAATTGGCTGGCTGACAGGAAACAAAGTTTAGCGATTAACGGCTCCCTTTCGGAATGGCAGGCTGTGACCAGTGGGGTACCTCAAGGTTCGGTGCTGGGACCGCAGCTGTTTACAATATACATTAATGATTTAGATGAAGGGATTAAAAGTAACTTCAGCAAATTTGCTGATCACACAAAGCTGGGTGGCAGTGTGAAATTTCAGGAATGTGTTACGAGAATGCAGGGTGTATTGGATAGATTGGGTGAGTGGGCAAATGTATGGCAGATGTGGATAAATGTGAGGTTATCCACTTTGGTGGCAAGAACAGGAAGGCAGATTACTATCCAAATGGAGTCAAGTTAGAAAAAGGGGAAGTACAACGAGACCTCGGTGTTCTTGTAGATTAGTCAATGAAAGCAAGCATGCAGGTACAGCAGGCACTGAAGAAAGATAACGGCATGCTGGCCTTTATAATAAGAGGAATTGAGTATAGATCCTTCTGCAGCTGTGCGGGGCCCTGGTGAGACCCCGCCTGGAGTATTGTGTGCAGTTTTGGTCTCCAAATTTGAGGAAGGACATTCTTGCTATTGAGGGAATGCAGCGTAGTTTCACAAGGTTAATTCCCGGAATGGCGGGACTGTCATATGTTGAAAGATTGGAGCGACTGGGCTTGTATACACTGGAATTTAGAAGAATGAGAGGGCATCTGATTGAGACATTTAAGATTATTAAAGGACTGGACACGCTGGAGGCAGGAAGCATGTTCCCGCTGATGGGTGAGTCCAGAACTATAGGCCACAGTTTAAGAATAAGGGGTAGGCCAATTAGAACTGAGATGATGAAAAACTTTTTCACCCATAGATTGGTGGATATGTGGAATGCTATGCCCCACAAGGCAGTGGAGGCCAAGTCTCTGGATGCATTCAAGACAGAGTTAGATAGAGCTCTTATAGATAGCGGGGTCAAGGGATATGGGGAGAGGGCAGGAACGGGGTACTGATTGTGTATGATCAGCCATGATCACAGTGAATGGCGGTGCTGGCTAGAAGGGCCGAATGGCCTACTCCTGCACCTATTGTCTATATCGAGTACCCTTGGACATTCAGCTCCCAACTACAAACATCCTCAGCCACGATGCAGTGATAGCCACAACATCATACCTGGCAAGCTGTAATCGTCCAACAAGATCATCCATCTTATTTTTTATACTCGGCGCAGTGAGATGCACCTTGTTTACTGCATTTTCTACCCTTTTTGATTTTGCATCACTAATGTACTGATATTCATTCTATTGGCTACAACTACGTCCCATCACCTGCCAGCCCTTCCTGACAGTCCTATCCTGAGACCATTCACCCAGGCTCCCACCCCGATGCCAAATTAATTTAAACCCTTCCCAACAGCTCTAACAAATCTATCTTCAAGAATATTGGTCTCCCTTGGGTTCAGGTGCAACCCGTCGATTTTGAGCAGGTGATACTTCTCCGAGAAGACATCCTAATTATGGAAGATCCTGAGGCACTTCCCCCTGCACCAGTTTCTCAGCCGCGCATTTATCTGCCAAATCATCCTGTTTCTACCCTCACTGGCGCGTGGCACAGGCAGCAATCCAAAAATTACTACCCAGGAGGTCCTGCTTCCCAGCTTTCTACCTACTTCGCTAAAATCTCCTTTGAGGACCTCTTTGCTTTTCCGTCCTATGCCATTGGTACCAATATGTACCAAGATAACTAGCTGCTGTCCCTCCCTCTCCAGAATGTTGTGGATATGATCTGAGACGTCCCTGACCTTGGCACTGGGAGGCAACATATCATCCGGGTAGCCCGTTCACGTCCACAGGATCTCCTGTCTGTGCCCTCACTATTGTGGCCCCTATCACTACCGCTCTCTTCTTCTCTCGCTTTGCCTTCTGCACCACGGACCCACGCTCAGTGCCTGTAAACCGGTCGCCGTGGTATTCCCCCGGGAGGTCATTCCCCACAAAAGTATCCAAAGTGGATAACTTATTTACTTATATACTTATTTTTTGAGGGGGGTGGCCTCTGGTGTACTCTGTTCTAATTGCCTATTTACATTTCAGTTCCTCCTGACAGTCACCCAGCTACCTCAGGGTACTTGCAACTTCGTGGTGTCGGGGTGATTGTTTGCCTGTAACTCTGTTCAATTATTGTCCAATTATCTTCCACTCTCCCATACAAATCAAAGGTCATCTAAGTCCTGCTCCAGATCCACAGAAACTTAGAAAACCTACAGCACAATCCAGGACCTTCGGCCCAGAAAGTTGTGTCGAACGTGTCCCTACCTTAGAGATTACCTGGCTTACCTATAGCCTTCTAAATCACTAAGCTCTCTGTAACATCCCTAACATGGTCTTCAAGGAGCTGCAGCTGGATGCACCACGCAGGTGTAGTTCCCTGAGACACTCTGGGTCTCCCAGGATTCCAACATCTGGCATGAAGAACACGCAACCTCCATTTACTATACCAGGCACAGTAAGAGAAATACAAAAAGGAAGGAAAACTTGTAGAAACTTGTGCAGAGACAACGCCTCTTCCTAGCTGAAGTCTCCTTTGAGCCAAAGGCTGAGGCTTCTACTCTCGCCACAAGCCTACTCCCGACAATCACCGCCCCGCCTGTCCCTTCTGTACTTTTACTTAGTTTGCAGTGCTTTGCTCCCGCCGCTGTTAGGGCTTCTTCAATGGCCAAACGCCCGTGAAGCTCTCAGAGAGACGGTAGGTACAATTAATTCGGGCAAATGTGAGAAGTTGCTCTTTTGAAGGTCAAGTTCGCGAGCGATGTGCACGGTGAATGCTGAGACCCTTAGGAATACCGATATACGGACGGGTCTTGTCCATAGCTCCCTGAAAGTGCCGGCAGCTTCCTTATGAGAAGAGCTCCCTGAAAGTGGCAACACAATTGGTAGCGTGCAAGCGTCGAGTTCAGGTGTGAGTATGTATTTTTGGAAGTTGTGCTCTAAGTGAAATAACGTTGGTAAAGTGACAATTTCAATATTGTGCGCAGATTTGGTGTCCACGTCACGAGAACGATGTGAATGCTCTGGGGAGGGTGCAGATGAGTTTCACCACAATTACAGAATATTGGCTTCCGGGAGAGGTCGATCACGCTTGGATTGCTTTGTCTGGAGCGTCGGAGACTGAGACGTCAATCTCAGAGAATTCATAAATTCATGACAGGCATAACACAGTTCGATAGTCTGTGACTCGATGCAAATATCAAGCTGGGGAATTAATAGGTTTAAGCTTAGATGGTAAAGTTTAAAGGGGATTTAGGATGCATGTTTTCCACAGAGAGTGATCGGTGTCTGGAATGAGCTGCCGAGGGAGGGACTGGAAACAGATACTCAGCAGCGTCTGAGAGGCGTTTGAACTCATGAGTCGGCCGGGAACGGGGGACATTGACCGTGTTCCTGAAGATGGGATTGGTTTAAATTGGCATCTTGTCTACATACGCATGGTACATCTGCTATTTTATATTCTATGACTCTCTACAGATCTGAACACTGCAATCTCGGCCTTCCTGTCAAATTGTGACGATCACCAACTGTTCCGGTTGACGAGTTTCTACATGGAGCGACTTGAGCAGGCGATTGAGGAGGGTGTGCAGGGAGTCAGCTTTATGTTAATGGGCGAGGATCACTTCACTGGGCCAGAGTATCACGTAAGTGGAAGAAACATAGGATGAGAGTAGATTCCACTGAATCTATCACAGAGCGACAGAACCGGTGTAACGGCACCTCTGGGCAGTGAAAATCCTGCAATGCTTGTGATCAACATCAAGAAAAGTGTTTTCCTTTGCAGAAACACTGCACTTTTATTAACCAATACACGCCTCTGTCCATATTTCTGAGCATAATCACTTTTAGACGTGTTAGGATACAAACAATGATAGAGAAGGGAAGTTAATGATGTGACTCTTGACGGACATCGCAAGTGGACAGAGAACCAGAGACATTACATCATATTCCTAATGCTCGACCTTAATGGTCAATCACCAGACTGACTTGATTATCCACGGGTATCCCACAAATCAAATATATAGTGGCTTATTTCTCAGCTCATTTCTCGAGTCTACCTTCAACCCCATCGTCAATTGAACAGGCAGTACTGAATATCGTTTCTCTTTTCAACGACTGATCCTCTTGCGTTTGATCAAATATCCCAAAATGCCTCATGGTTCAGTTAATTTCTGTTCTTTGTGACTTTTCCATTTGGAGTTTGTAATTACCACAGCATATACTGTTAACACTGAGAACTGCAACATCATACAATTGAAAATAGTCCAATTGAAAATCTCCAGCTAACACAGAATTACCAAGAAACGCCTTTCTAATGGTCCTCATTTTACTGGGACACATTCGCCTATTGCTCACCAGACTGAATTTTAGAGAAGATCCACGCATTATCCCTATCTCTGACATTCCACACGAGACAGCTGACAATTTTAATCCAAACTTCCTTCTCTGCATTACTACCATTTGACTTTGGTCTCTCTGACATGCACAAAAGTCCTGCAATTGCTGGCTGCCTCTCACTGCCAGTTCCCAGCTGTTGGCTGTCACTGGATCCCTCACGGAGCCTGGCAGTGAATTGTGAAGCTGCTCCGGTTCACCAGGGTTTATCCCAGGGAAAGTCAACAGTGACCCTGTCATAGTTTGACTTCGCTATAGACATCGAACTCTACAGAACAGCAAAAGGCTCTTCGGCCCATCAAGTCCACACTGACCTATCATATGTCTGGTCGCGTTGATCTGCACACGGACTAGAAACATCCACACGCCTCTCATGCATGTACTTATCCAAATAATTCTTAAATGTTCAAAAGGAATGCAGATATACCACTTCCAATGGCAGCTCGTTCCATACTCTCACCAGCCTCTGAGTGAAGAAGTTCTCCCTCAAATATTCTTTCATCTTCCATCCTTAATCCATGATCACTAGTTCCCGTCTCACCCAACCACAGTAATAGATGCCTGTTCGTATCTACCTTATGTATACCTTCTATAAACCTCTATCACATATCTCCTGGTCCTCCTTCATTCTGTGACAACCCTAACCTATTCATACTTCCCCTATATCTCAGTCCCTCAAGTCCTGACAACAATCTGTGTTTTTTTTTTCTGCACTCGTTCTATCTTATTGGTATCCTTCCGAGAGGTAGGTACCCCCATTGCTTCAAAATCGCCTCTGAAACATCAATTTCGACATTATATCCCAACCTATATTCAATATATTGGTTTATGAATGCCCCTATCCTAAAGACTTTACCAAATCATCTATCTTCGACAACACTAGCAAGCAATTTTGGATCTGTATTCCCTGATATCTGGCTTTCCCCGTGCTGCTCAATGCCTTACCACACAATGTCTTAGTGTTATCGTGGTTTGTCCTCAAATAGTGCAACACCTCACACTTGTCTGCATTAAATTCTATCTGCCGATCTCCATTCTACCTTTTTCTAGCTGTTTGAAGTCCTGCTGCAAGCTCTGTTAAACTTCCTCGCTGTTACTACCTTGATGTCATCCACGGATTTACTGACCCTGTTTACCACATTCCCATCCAAAGCGTTTATATCCATATGGTATCCAACACCAGACCAAGTACATATCCCTGAAGCACACCACTAGTCATAGACCTCCAGACAGAGAAGCAAAACTCTACTACCAGTCTAAGCTTCTCTCTTGTATCCAATATCTAAACTAACTTACCACCATGTCATGAAAGGAAGCGACTTAATATTATTATGATGGACCTTGTCAAAGGCCTTGCTGTAGTCCACGTAGACAACATCCACTCACTTGCCTTCATTACTCGCTTGGTAACATCCTCGAGAAACCATAAGGTTAGTTAATCAGGATATACCAGGTACAAATCGGTGTTGACTATCCGTAATGAATCTTTACCCATCCAAATACTCATATCCAATCCCTCAGAATACCTGCCAATAACTTTACAACCATTGGTGTCAGGCTCACCAACCTGTAATTCCCTGGCTTAATCTTACAGCCGTTTCAGACAGCAGAAAAAAACATTAGCTACCGGAGCTAACATAATACTTCCGGAGCTAACATTTTAAATTTCGTTACCGGAGGACCTACAATCTCTGAACTACTTAAACGAGGTAGGAAGGAAAACCCTAGGGATTTACCCTCCCTAATCTGCCTCAAGACAGCAAACACCTCCTCCTCTGTAATCTGTATAGAGTCCATGATCTCACCGACTTTTTGCCTCACTCTAAAGACTCTGTATGCCTCTCGAGTAAATGTAAATGAAAAGAATCCATTTAAAATCTCCCCCACCTTTTTCAGCTTCATGCATAAAGGCCCACTCAGATCTTCAAGAGGACCAATTTAGTCCGTTGTTATATTTGTTCTCTAAATATATTTGATGAAGAGTTTGGGGTTCTCTTTTTCCTTGTCTGCTAAAGCAAACTCATGCCATACTTTAGCCATCCTGATTTCCTCCTTTAGTAACTCTTGCATTTCTTGTACTCATCAAATATCTCAGTTGATCCTTCAAGCCTATACTTGCAATGCGCTCAGGGCCTTGATATCCCTACACAAAGATACCCTTGCCTCTTATTCTGTCAGGAACATTCGAACTATTTACTTATGGTCATTTATGCATTTGAGCACTGCACTCCCAAAATATCAGTTTTAGAGGCCCCACATTTACCAAGCACATCTGTACCAGAAAAGAGCCAGTCCCAATCCACTGTCGTCAGATCTTTTCTGGTACCACTAAAATTGGCCTTTTCCAATTTAGAATATTAACCCAAAAACCAGACCCATCCTTTTCCATAATGACCTTTAAACTAACATTATTATGATCACCAGATCCAAAGTGTTCCCGTGCACACACCTCTGTCGCTTGTCCCTTGCTCTCTAATAGGAATTCGAGAATGCGCTCTCTCCAGTTGTCACCTGAATATATTGATTACAGAAACTTCCCTGTGCACATTTGACCTACACTAGCCCATCCAGCCCTTTAACTCGGTGTGCCAGTCAATAAATGGGAAGTTAATTATCTACAATCAGAATCTTGTGTTTATTTCTGTGGTCTCCCTGCACATTTGTTCCACAAAATCCCATTGACTATTGGGTGCTCTACAATATAATCCCACTGACGTGGTCATATCTTTCTAATTCCGTAGTTTCACTCATGTGGTTTCATTGGATCAACTGTCCAGTTTGTCCTGTCTGAGCAATGTAGTGACATTTTATCTGTCTAGTTAACCACCCTTCCATCTGTAATCCCTGCAGCTCCATCGAGTCGTTTATAACGCAAGGGAACCCAGGAAAGATGAGCAGCCAATCCTGCACCTCCTTCAACCAAATCACATTAATGATTACAATGCTGTAACTCAATGTGCTGATCCATGCGCTAGGCTGATCTGACTTTCCTACAGTACTTCTTGCATTGAAATAATATGCATTTTGGAACAAAAAAAGGTTTACTATGCTCATCCTTTAGTCTCCTGACTTTGTATGTCGCCTTAACAACATCTTTCCCACACAACTACTCCACTATCCACTTTGGTTCTTTATCCCCCTGCAACTCAAGTTTAACACCTCCCCCCCCCCCCCTCCCCATGCAGCGCTAGTAACCCTTCCCGCGAGGGTATCAGTCCCCTTCCAATTCGGGTGCCAGACGATCTCGTATGCCGAAGCCCCAGCTTCCTTGGAAGAGAGCCCAATCATCCAAACATCTGAAGACCTCAGTCATGCACCATCCCATCAGCCTCATGTTTAACTGTATTTCAGGCCTCAGTAGCACCTGGTACGGGTAGCAATCCTGAGAACACAACCCTGGAGATCCTGCACTTCAGCTTAACATCTAACTCCATGAACTCACTTTGCAGGACCTCATCACACTTCCTACACTTGTCATTTGTACCAACGTGGACCACACCGCCGGCTACTCACCCTGCCCTTAAAAAAGTTTCGGACTCGATGCGAGATATCACTGGCCGTGACAACACACCATCCAGAAATCTTGTTCTCCTCAAAAGAATCTCCTGTCTGTTCTACTAACCATTGAATTCCACTGTTAGTGAAATTTTCTCTTCTCACCCTTTCTGAGTCACAAAACGATACTCAGTGCCAGAGACATAACCGCCGTGGCTTTCCTCTGTTAGGTCATACCCCGCAACTGTAAGCTGTATACCTGTGCTGGGTTAGTCTATGATCAGGGTAAAATTCTACCCATCCCTCTGCTCCTCAATATATTCCCCATTGTTCATTATAGAGCGTGACTGAGCTCGCGGAGAAGGGAAACCGAGCGGGCGCTTCCAAACTCCTCCTGGATCTGGTGATGGAGAAGGGCTCCGGGGCCCGGAGGGTGATGTGGGAATCCTTTGTGAAACTACATCACCATTTACCGAAGCTGAGTAGAATATTGAATGAAATACGGGATCGAGGTACGGTGAACAATACACTGTGTATTACAATGTAAATGCTGATGAATTTACAGTATTACACAGAACAGACTTCATGCAGGTTAATCTGTTTGAACAGGTGACGGCCAGTTCGCCTACATGGACACTGAGCGGGGTTTCTCTGAAGTGCCCAAACATCTGAAAGGTAAGCGATGGAACGGAAATCTCAACGTCTGTATTTCACTCTGAGAGTCTGAATAGGTCTCTTTCGAGGCATGTTTCTGAACTGTAGGAATCTGGCGACCGGTTCATTCTCATGAACCGCTTTTGGACTCTCTAATGGCAACGCATACTTCATGAGATATGGGGGTCTTTAGAGGCATGTTTAGAGACGGTGAGAAACGGGGAGACAGGTTTTTGTCACTGTGTCTGGAGAACAGGAAGCAATTTGCATTTGTCACAAAACCCGACACCTTCCCGGTACCGGGCTGTGTACCCAGAGGCCTCTATGAGTTTGATAAACAGACATTCCCTTCGGTCAGAGAGGAAGCCTTGGTGTTCCCCTTTCCATCGGGCCGAATATCTGGAGATTTGAGAAAACTGAAGCCAAACCATTCCAATTGGAACATCCAACTCCAGCAAGGGAAATCTCACACCTCTGATCCAAAGTGGATCCGAGATTTGTTGTTATTCCTCCATAAGAAAATAAGACATGGCAGCTGAATTAGGCCATTCAGCCCATCTGTTTCTTTCCGCCAATCCATCACGGCTGATCCGTGATCGCACTCAACTCCATATAACTGCCTTGTCCAATATCCTTTGATGCCCTAACCGATCGGGAACTTCTGCCTTAAATATACCCATGGACTTGGACTCCACTTCAGTGCGTGACAGAGCCTTCCAGAGATTCTTCACTCTCTGGCTCAAGAAATCCTCCTTAACTGTTGTAAAGGAACGCCCCTCAATTTTGAGGCTGTGCCCCCTTGTTCAGGATGCACCCACCACGAGAAATATGCTACTACATCCAGCATATCTGGTCCTTTCAACATTCGGGAGGTTTCAAATAGACTCCCTCCCAGTCCCCAAAATTCCAGTGAGTACAGGCTCAAGTTCCCAAAACACGCCTCACATGTTAACCCCTTCATTCTCGGCTTCAACCTCTTGAATCTGCTCTGGACTCTCTCTAATGACAACACAGCTTTTCAGGGGTACGGAACGCAAAGCTGTTGACAATAGTCCAAGTGTGACCTGACTACAGTCTTGTAAGAGCTCAGCATTTTCTCCTTGCGTTTATATTCGATTCTTTTTTTAAATGAATGGCGACGCTGCATTTGCCGCCTTTACCACAGACTCCACCTTTAAATTAATCTTCTGGGAGTTTTGCTCGAGGCTCCGAAGTCCCTCTGCACCTTTGATGCTTGGACCTTCTTCCCATTTAGATAACAGTCAGCTCCTTTCGCCAAAATGCATTGTCATATATTTCCAGCACTGTATTCCATCTTCCTCTTCTTTGCCCATTCTTCCGATTTGTCTCAGTCCTGTTGCAATTGCTCTACCTACTCCTCCACATATCTTTGTATCATCCAAAATCTTTGCCACAAATACATTCATTCCGTCATCTAAATCATTGACAAACAATCTAAAAGTCAGCGTTCCCGATACTAATCCCTACGAAACACCACCAGTCACTGGCAGCCAACCAGAAAAGCCCCCTTTTCCCACTCTACCCTCTCTTCCGATCCGACTCCTGTTGTTTGATTTTCTTATTCCCAGTGCATGTTGAAGTCCCCCATTACAAATTAAACATTACCTTTATTACATGCCTTTTCTATCTCCCTTTGCAATCCTTTCCTGCTATTTTCAGGCTAATATAAGCTTTTTCACTAACCCACCCACAAATATTCATCATTCTCTGACCCGATGTCATCTCTTTCTAAAGATGTGATTCCATCTGGAACCAGCACAGCCGCACCACCACCGCCTATGCCTTCCT
Source organism: Hypanus sabinus (assembly GCF_030144855.1). Lineage (NCBI taxonomy): Eukaryota > Metazoa > Chordata > Chondrichthyes > Myliobatiformes > Dasyatidae > Hypanus > Hypanus sabinus. The sequence goes on from NW_026781663.1 coordinate 65,291, forward strand.
GCCTGTCCTTTCGACAAGACGTACATCCCTTATCGTTAAGCTTTCAACTATGATCTTCTCTCAGCCATGACTCAGTGATGCCCACAACATCATACCGACCAAGCTCTAATTGCGCCGTGTTTGTGCACCTTATTCCGAATGCTGTGCCTGTTTATATACAATGCGTTTAGTCCTGCATCTCCGCCCTTTTGACTTTTGTCCATGTGGTACAATTTAACATTTGTTCTGTCTGTATTTGAACCCAATCATTGGCTTGTCCTTCATTACATTCATGTTACACCCATCATCTACTTGTAACCCTTCTGGTTCATGCACAGCTCTATTGTCCTTGTTCCAGTCACCCTGCAACTTTAGGTTAAAACATTCCCAACAGCTCCAGTAAATTTGCTTGTAAGAATATTGGTCACCATCGGATTTATGTGCAACCCACCACTTTTGTACAGGTCCTACCTACCCCGGAAGTGGACCCAATTATCCAGAAATCGGAATCACTGCCCCCTGCTCCAAATCTTCAGCCACACAATTCTCTGCCACCTCATTATAATCCTATTGCCACTATCGGGCGGCACAGTGAGCAATCCTGAGATCATTAATTTAAAGGTCCTGATTCTCAGCTTTTTTCCTAACTCCCCGTGTTCAGTCTTCCAGACCTCCTCTCTTTTCTCTTCCTATATCGTTGGTACCAAGTTGGCCACGACTTCTGGCTGCTCAAAATCTCTTCTCAGGATATTGCGGATGCGTCCAGAAACATTTCGGACAATGGCACCTGAGAGGCAAAGTGCCATCGAAGTCCACAGAATCGCCTGCCTGTCCTCCTGACTTCAGAGTTCCCCATTACCACTGCCATCCTCTTCAGCTTCCAGCTCTTCCGCACATCATCGGGGAATTGCCTGGGTTCATGTACCAGCTCCTCGGAGAATAAGAGACTGTAGACCAGTGCGGGGTGCGTCACATCGTGACTGGCTCAGCCTGGAAAAGGAAATAGAAATTATGTTCCTTTTCTGTGGCTCAGTACTGACAGGTTAATCCTAAAGGAGTGTCAAGAACATGGGGTCCATTGTGAGAGAAGTAAAAGTCAGTAGAGCAAGTAAATGCCCCCTCCCCCACTGTTACCCTCTGCGGGGTTGCACAGTTCAGCAGAAGCTGAGCAGTGAAAGCAGTGAAACCACCCGCTCCACACAACACTCTCCTCTCCAGAATCACGTGTGCACTTGGTGCTCGCTGGAACACCGGGGAATCTGCTAACTACCAACAGACGGGAGAGTGGAGACTTTAACAGTGGATCTGAATCAGAGCTGAAATGTTCCTGGGCCATGGTTCATTTTCAGACATTCTCATCTCTGATCTCCCGATTTCACCCAAACAATGTCTTTAACAAGTTTTTTTTAAAGAAAATATGTTATGTACTCCATGTTCATCAGATCAGGCTTTGACAATCTTTTTCTGTCCGCCATAAGTTGTTCAACAGAAACACAAGGAGACACTGCGGGCACAAACTGAAACACTGAGAGTGAACACGATCCTGATGAGGGAGAAGGTGAAGGTTTTCCAGCTGGTTGATCGATACGCTGAGCTCACGGTCATTTCTACTGTTCGAGATCGGGGATCGGTGGAACATGAGCTGCTGGCAAGAGGCAGAGATCACGAGGAGTGGAGAGAGAAACATCTCCGCACAGAGCTAGAAAAAATCCGGGCTGATCAGTTATGCCAGAGGAGTTTTCATCAAAAATTGAAAAGATCTTTCTTTGGAAGCAAATCCGGGATGTCCGCTGCAGTAGCTGGAGTCCCGGGAATCGGGAAAACAACAATGATTCACAAGATTGTTTATGACTGGGCCACGGGGAAAATATACCAACAATTCCAGTTTGTCTTCAGTTTCAAGTTCCGGGATTTAAACTCCATTAACTGCAGAATAAGCCTGAAAGAACTGATTCTGCATCAGTATCCCTACTTTGGGAATATCTTGGGAGAGATCTGGAAACAGACAGAGGGGCTGCTGTTCATATTTGATGGTTTGGATGAATTCAAGGACGAAATCAATTTTGTTGATTGTCGTAGAGACACAAAATCACAGTACATAGATCCTGAATTCAAGTGCAAGTTGTCGGAAATTGTGCACAGTTTAATCCAAGGCAATCTGCTCCCAGGGTGTTCAGTGCTAGTGTCCACCCGCCCCACTGCGTTACATTTATTGGAAAAGGCAAAGATCGCTGTCTGGGCTGAAATCCTGGGATTTGTTGGTGAGGAACAGAAGGAATATTTCATCAGACATTTTGAAGATCAGACGGTGGCAGCAGCTGTTTTCAAACACGTGCAGGAGATCGAGATCATGTACACCATGAGCTACAACCCCTCCTACTGCTGGATCCTCGCCCTGGCATTGGGCCCCTTCTTCACACAAAAAGTCAGGATCCCGCAGCGAGTTCCCAAAACCATCACTCAACTGTACTCCTACTATATTTACAACATCCTGAAAAACCACGGCCGTGAGATTGAGAACCCCCGTGATGTGTTACTCAGGGTTGGTCAGATGGCCTTCAGAGGAGTGTCCGAGAAGAAGATTGTGTTTACAGATGGAGATTTGATCAAGTTCAATCTGAAACCTTCTCAGTTCCTGTCCGGGTTCCTGATGGAGCATTTGGAGAGATTTGCATCTGCCCGCAGCGTGGTGTACACATTCCCACACCTCACCACCCATGGAGTGATGCTGGTAAAAGGAGCTTTCTGAACACATTGCACTACCTGTTTGCGTCTCAGAATAGTGGACTGGCTCAGGTCGCACTGGGATCTGTGGAAACACTTTCATTCAGTGGAATGACACTGACCCCGATTGACTGTGCGGACCTGTCTCATGTCAACGGACTCTGTGATACAATAAAACACCTCAAACTGGCTGTCTGTAATATTCAGTGTGTCGGAATGCAGCGGCTGGGACCTGGGCTGCACAGGTGCCAGAAGTTGAGGTAACTTAATTTATCTCCATTTTGAACTGCGAAACTGTTCCATTGCGTTTTTGCAAAGTAAATGGATTTGAGTAAAACTGTAATAAATCCCTATAACCCTTACTATCTCTTACTATCTTTCCTTTTGGTTAGTCCTGACCAAGGGGCTCGGTCCGAAACGTCGACAGCGCTTCTCACTATAGATGCTGCCTGGCCTGCTGTGTTCCACCAGCATTGTGTGTTGTTGTTGTTTGTATTTCCAGCATCTGCAGATTTCCTTGTGTTTGCCCTATGACACTTCCCTTCATGGGTTTTTGTTTTCTTCGTGCTACTGCCTTGTGGATCCCTGTTCCCCATATCCCTTCCTCCTGTAGCATCTCTCTTCCCCATCCCCCTTCCACCTGTGGGATCTCTCTTTACTTTTCCCCTTCCTAACACTTTCCACTTCCGACCCAGGGAATGAGACCGAATATGTGGAGGTTACACGGTCACACCGACACTAAATTACTGACATTCGGTGAATACCCTGGGGCTAGTCAGTGAGGGACATTGACAGTGATGGGAACTCCGATCAGTGGTTTACTGAAGGTTTTAATGTTTCCTGAAATATCCAAGTGAGAGAAATTCCTTCAGACCCACGGTTTGAATCACTTTGTTCTTCAATTTGTATGTTCGTGTTTAGAATTTGCTGGGATGAACTGGGAGATTCAGGAATGAAACCGGTTTCTGCGGCACTGAGGAATCCGGAGTGTAAAGTACAGAAACTGGAGTAAGTATCAGACTGTGGGAGATGGTGTTCACTGTCACTGGGTGGCTGACAGTGAACATTAATGTGATCAGTAATTGTGTTACTGATAAACACTGGGGATTTGTACCGTCTCCTGTCTCTCTGTGTCCTTCACCCTCACTCTCTCTCATCTCCAGGCTGATCCGTGTCGGTCTCACAGATGCTGGTGCCGCGGATCTCGCCTCCGCTCTCAGTACAAACTGACAGAGCTGGACCTGAGTTATAATGAACTGGGAGATTCAGGAGTGAAACTGGTGTCTGCGGCTCTGAGGAACCCGGAGTGTAAAATACAGAAACTGGAGTAAGTACCAGACTGTGGGAGATTGTGTTTATAGTCACTGAGTGTCTGACACTGATCATTAATGTGATCAGTAATTGTATTACTGATGAACTCAGGGGATTTGTACCGCCTCCTGTCTCGCTGTGACTTTATCCTCACTCTCTCCCATCTCCAGGATAGACAAAGTCGGCCTCACAGATTCTGGTGTCGAGGATCTCGCCTCCGCTCTCAGTACAAACCCATCACTGATGGAGCTGAGCCTGAGTAGTAATGAACTGGGAGATTCAGGAGTGAAACTGGTGTCTGCGGCTCTGAAGAACCCGGAGTGTAAAATACAGAAACTGGAGTAAGTACCAGAAAGAGCAAATTGTGTTTACAGTCACTGGGTGTCTGACAATGAACATTAATGTGATCAATAATTGTGTTACTGATAAACAGTGAGGACTTGTACCGTCTCCTGTCCCTTTGTGTCCTTCACCCTCACTCTCTCTCATATCTAGACTGAGGGATGTCGGTCTCACAGATTTTGGTGCCGAGGATCTCGTCTCTGCTCTCCGTATAAAACCATCACCGACGGAGCTGGATTTGAGATCAAACTCTCTGACAGACCGATCTGTCCCCGCTCTCCGCCGCCTCATACTGACCCTCCCGAGTCTGAAGTGGATCCAGTGAGTGTTTGTATTAATGTTCAATGCGATAAAATATCAGCGGTTCCGCGGGTTTTCTGGTGATATTTGTCTGTGAGTGTTGTTGAAACATTAACCCCAGTCCCCTGTTATTGATACTGTCGTGTAATCTGTTTATTTCATCTTTATTCTTCCATCTGTTTCAGGCTGTGGGGGAATCGGTTCAATGAGACCGGGGGGAAGGAACTGAGATCTCTGCAGGAACCCAGACTCGGACTGAGAGTGACCGTGTGAACCTCCCCGCGCGCGGGATGGGGAGATTTTGGCGGACTCCCTGTCCTCTCCTGTAACTACTCCTCCCCTTTAACTATCGCACTTACCTTGAGTAGCCGCACGCCGAATGTCGTTCCCAGTGGTTTTAACGGAACTGGCTTCAGTCTCGCGCTCTGTGACATTGGAGGCGTTCCCGCAGTGACGTATTTCCGCCTCCTGTCCAGCGACGCAGATTCCGCCGAATGTGTGGCTTCGAGACTCCCGCACGTGAGACCCTGAGGAATTACACATACAGGAAAAGCCCTGGATCCGGGGCTTTGTCTGGGACACCGGTGTCCCGGACGGGGATTATCTCGGGAAGGAATCCTTTTACTCCCATTGCTGAGGACGATGCATATGGCAGTCTGGCCGATATAATAATGTTAAATAGTCAAATCCCTCGGCAGTGACCCTGGACCTGCAGCGATCCGGGACACGACCCTGAAGTATGATTTTTTTAATCATCGGTTCCCCGATGCAGAGTGACGGTGAGAAACGGGACTGATGATTCAACCTGTCACTCGTTGTTGCCGGTCAGGTAATTGTGTGTGACTGTGAGTGAATCGAGACCAGCTTATTTATTCCGCATGTGGGCAGCTCGCCCATTATGGAATATGCATTTGTCATGATGATATCAATAAACCGCTGTATATTCCTGTCTGGGTGTCGGCCGAATCTCATTAGAGGAGAAACAGTGAGCTGGGATTACCGCCCCCACACGCCCCTGGGTCTGAGCTCCTCACACTGGTACAGCAGCGTCTCTGCTCCAGGCGGAGGGATGTCGGTTTGATGGTGTATTGCCCTAGGATCTCTTCACTCCCCATCTCCATGCAGGCTGACACACCGCTTCCTCATACACCAGATACTCGTACTCTCCTGACCGCCACATTCCTGCGCATTGCGTTGCTCTCACAGACAAAAACGACAAAAGAGGTTGGAAGCTCATATTCCTGTGTCAGACACAGAGTGAAGCTCTCTCCACACCGTCACACCACACACACCTCGTCTCAGACGCAGAGTGAATCTGCCACCGCAACACCTTACCTCACACTCTCCGAATCAGACTTAGAGTGAAGTTCCCTGCACACCGTGCCATCACACACTCACAGGTTCGGACGCAGAGTGTACTTCCGTCAACACCGTCGCATAACACAGTCCTGGGGTCAGACACAGAGTGATGCTTCCTCCACACGGTCTCATTACACAGTCCCGTGGTCAGACACAGAGTGAAGCTCCCTCCACAGCATACAATCACTGAATCCCTGGATCAGGCAAATGAATCACAGTCGACACAGTCCCATCACACACTCACAGGGTCAGACACAGAATGAAGCTTCCTTCACACTGTCCTATCACACATTCCTGGGGACACACAGATAAATGCTGTGGAATCTCGCACTCCCGGGCCCAGACATGGAGAAAATAAGATTGTGTGAGATATATTAGCTGTGTTAATTTGAAATTGATCGCAGGAGATACTCTGATCCATGCAGCATTAAGAACGCCCACGACCACCTACCCACCTCACACACAAACAAGGTGAATCTTTGTGGAGAAGGTCACAGACAGGAAGAGAGGTAAAGGGGCGAAGTTGCTGCGCAGACAGGAAGGGCAGATGTAGCAGAGAGGCAGAGGGTCACAGGAGAGGAGGGGACACTTAGAAGGGGATTAACGCAGGGTTGGGTATACCCGGAAATGGTAACGGAGGAATTAGGACTCTGAGACGGGCAGGGGCGTACAGGCAGATTTGAGAGTCATAGCGGTTAACAATTTCATTTGTCTTCGAGATCCGAGAAGAAGCAGGGATGAAATTGAAGAAGAGGATAATTCTGCGATAACGGTGTCCCAGGACTTCCCGCGCTCTCGCTCTGCCCGCACACCTAAATGGACGCCATTCCTTCTCCTCCACTCACAGAGTCCGCAGTCCCAACCAAATTCCACTCTTTCCCATTTATTTCCACATTGGCAATTACAACGGCATTCCACGCCTTCCAATTCACTCCCATCGAGCAGACTCCCAATGGGAACTCACCATTCACACCAGCCATCTGAACTCCCAATGGATTCCATTCACTCTTATCGTCCGCACCCCGAATGGGAGCCAAAACTTTCTACGTAATGCCATCGTCTGAACGCCAAATTGAATGCAACCCTTACTATTCACTGCCACTCTCCGAACTCCCAATAGGGCACCACCGCTTCCCATTTACTTACACTGGCCGCAATCGTAATGTGACCCTACCCCTTCCTATTGACTCCTACTGTCCGCACTCCCAAAGGGACAACATCTATTCCTATTCGCTCCCACCGTCTGCGTCCTAATGGGATTACACCCCTTCCCATTCACTCAACCCATCCGAAAAATCAATGAACTCCACCACTTCTCATTCATTTCCACTAGGCGCAATCCTGTTGGTCTCCATCCGTTCCCACTCCCTCCCACAATCCGAAATCCAAACTCCACCCTTCTCATTTATTCTCACCGTCCGAAATACCAATTGTACCCACCCCTTCCGATCATCTCACATTGCCTGGACTGGAACTCCCAATGGGATCGCACCCGTTCTCGTTCACTCCCATCCACCACCCATCCCCCGTGGACCCCACCCCTTCCCATTCACTCCCACCGTCCGCGCACACAATAGAACCCACGCCTTCTCATTCACCCCCACCGTCCGTAATCCCAATAGACCCCAAACATTCCTATTCACTGGCACCGTCCCCACGCCCACCTGGAACACTCCCCTTCCCATTCACTCCCGCCGTCCGCATTCTCAATAGACCACGCCCCTTCCCATTCACTCCCGCCGTCCGCACTCCCAATAGAACCCAACCCTTCCCATCCACTCACATCGTCCACACTCCCAATTGACTCCATTCCTTCCCACCCACTCCCACAGTCCGCACTCCCAATAGACCCCACCCCTTCCCATTCACTCCCACCGTCTACACTCCCAATAAACCCCACCCCTTCCCATTCAACCCACCGTCCGCTCTTCCAATAGACCTCACCCCTTTCTATTAACTCCCACCGTCCTCACTCCCAATAGAATCCGCCCCTCCCATTCACTAACATCGTTCGCACTCCTAATAGAACCCAACCCTTTCTCATCCAATCACAACGTCCACTCTCCCAATGGACTTCTTCCCTTCCCAATCCATCCCATCGTCCACTCTCCCAATGGACTCCCCCCTTTCCATTCACTCCCACCATTTGCTCTCTTAATGAGATCTCTTTCCGTTCATTTTGGAGATAGTGAACACAATTCTATCTTTGTTAACATTACATTGCAGAAAGATAGAAACAGACAAGTTGGGAAAGCGTTTAATTGGAGTAAGGGGAAATACAAGGCAAGAACCTGGAAGCATACATTGGGAACAGATGTTCTCAGGGAAATTTAAGGCAGAAATGTGGCAAATGTTCAGGGGATATCAGCGTGGAGTTCTACATAAGTAAGTTCCAATGAGAAAGGGCAAGGATGGTAGGGTACAGGAACAGTGGTGAACCAAGGCAGATAAAAACCTAGTCAAGAAGAGAGGAAAGCTTCAGAAAGGTTCAAAAACCTAAATAATGATAGAAATAATGAAGATTATAAGTCAAGCAGGAAGGATCTTAAGAATGAAATTAGTAGAGCCGGAAGGGGCCATGAGACGGCCGTGGCGAGCAGAATTAAAGAAAACCCCCAAGGAATTCCACACGTATGTGAAGATCAAGAGGATCCGACGTGAGAGCATAGGACCATTCCAATGTGACAGTACAGAAGACTGTGTATGGAACGGAAGAATATAGCTGAGGTACTGGTAAAGGATCTTGGCGAATGTAGGGATAACTTACAGCGGATTGAAAAGCTTGAGCATATTCACATTAAGAAAGAGGATGTTCTGGAGTTTTAGAGAGCATAAAGTTGGTGTGTTTGTGGGTCCGGACGAGTTGTATCCCAGACTAATATGGGAGTCAAGGGAAAAGATTGCTTGTGCCTCTGGTAAGGACCTTAGCATCAATAATGGCAACTCTACAATCCTCTGGAACCTCTCTCATCAATGGCTATGGGAGAGGTTCCAGAGGATTGTAGAGTTGCGGATGTTGTTCCATTATTCACGAAAGGGATTAGGGGTAGCCCAGGAAATTATAGGCCTGTTGAGTCGTAGGTCAGTGGTTGGCAAGCTGATGGAGAAGCTCCTGATATGCAGGATTTATGCACAGTTGGAGAGGCATAATATGTTTAGGACATGTCAGCATGGCTTTGTCAAAGGCAGGTCGTGCCTTGCGAGCCTGAATGAATTTTTTTGAGGATATGACTAAGGACTTTGATGAACGTAGAGCACTAGATGTAGTGTACATGTATTTCCGCAAGACATTTGATAAAGTACACCATGTAAGGATTATTGAGAAATTTGGTGGCATGGGATCCAAGGAGACCTTGCTTTGTGGATCCAGAAAGGCCTTGCCTACAGAAGACAAAGACACACAGGGTTGTAGGTGGTTCATATTGAACCTGGAGGTTGGTCAGCAGTGGGGTGCCTCAGGGATCTGTTGTGGGACCCCTTCTCTTAGTGATTTTATACATGATCTGATGAGGAAGCGGATGACACAAAGACAGGGCGTGTTGTGGATAGTGTGGAGGGCTGTCAAAGGTTAGAGCGGAACATTGATAGGATGGAAAACTGGGTTGAGAAATGGTCTGCACATGGTGGGCCGAAGGACCCGTCCTGTATACAATCTTTCCTCAAGTAGGGAGAACACAACTGCATACGGTACTCCGGCTGCTGCGTCGGCACTACCCTGAAAGTATGCAGCATAATCGCCCTCCTTTGAAATTCAACCCCTCCAGCCACGGAAGCCGAACTTCCATTTGCCTTCTCATAAACAGTTGCAACTTTTGCGACTCATGCAGAAGCACTCACAAGTCACTCCGAGCAAAATCGCACTGCAATCCTGCAATGTTTAAATAATCAATTGTGTTTTCCCCACCAAAGTGGAGAATCTCGCATTCCCAACGTTGTAATAGATCCGAATTACCTGTGCCATGACTCCGAACCTGTTCATATCAATTGGCAGACTATCTCTATCCACCATTGAATCTACTTGCTAGCTTAGTGTGGTCAGTAAAATCGCTGTGTCCCCTCGTCCAAGCCGGTGATATGGAGGGTGAACTGTTGTGGGCTCAGGTGTAACTCGCTTAGCTTTCCGCTCACAACTGAAGGTCAACCAGAGGAACATCGGTGGGAGGAGTATCGCTGAGACAGTGGGGTTTGTTGGATGAGAGTCGGAGTCAGAGAGAAGAGGCGGCGGCGACAGTGGGAGCAGGGGTTGTCAGTGGCAGGAATGGGAGCGGGTCCCCATTACAACCTCTCCAGTGTACACCTAACATCTATTCTCGCTTCTCTGCCACTTGAATAGAAACTTCGCCGTCAGTCGGCTCTGCTGACAGCCACCGGACTGTCACCTTTCTCAAACAATGTAGGTCTCGGGGAGGTGTGATTTCGGTCCCAGCAAACCAGAAAGCTGGGAGGTTTCCAATAACGGAATCCCGATTTGAGCGATGGGGTGTAAATATTACCCATATGCAGTTCTGCATCGGCAGGTATAGCAGATTATACCCCACATACATTTATAACGTAAGTATATTTACTAATTCCAGCTTTAGCGAACAGTTATTAAGACGAAAAGAAGAAAAAATCAAAGGGCCCTTTAACAATTAATCCAGGCTAAATGCACACAGCGTTGGGGCTCACCTATCTTCCAAATGCTGGGTCTGTCCATTGTTCATGCCGCCGAGTTTTCTCAAGAACCTTCTCCCATTCCACCATCCTGAATGGATGACACATTAGTTGATTATCACCATCCCCTTATCTCTAACTGAAATTTAAACACTAGCAACAGAGCACGCCGCTTCTACAGAAAGCTATAAAATGAAGTCTTCTACAGCGCTCGCATTGGAAATATTATCTACGGCAATACATATATCTGGAAAATCTTTTGATATTGCTGTTAGCTTTCCTTCCTATTTCATATTTCCACTTATGCCTACTTTGTTACTCTCTGATGTTTGTTTTTTTTTTAAATTTCTTAAAGTTTTCAATCTTCTAAGTTCCCACCAATTTGATTTACTGTTGACTTTGACATCCCTGTCAGCCATGGTTTCGTCATCAACACTTATTCTTATTCGGGATGTGTGGATTTTGGGAATTGCTCACAGAAACTCCAGCCACTGTGCTTAGCTTAGGTTCCTGCGAATGTCCCCTTCCAATCAGCTTTGCCCTGCTCCCTCTCTCATGCCCGTGTAATCCCCTTTACTCCACAGTAATGCTAAATCTGACTTTCCCTTTTCCCTTAAAGTTGCAGGGTGAATATGGTATTATTTTTTTTTTTCATTCATTTACGGGACATGAGCGTCGCCAGCTAAGCCAGCATTTATTGTCCAATCTCTAGTATTTTGATCGAAGTTCCCCCACTGTAAGCTCCCGAAGCAAATCCGGTTCAGTACGCAGACCCAATCCGGATTAACTGAGCCCCTTGTCGGCCAACCACGAGCTGCGCTGAAAAGCCATCTCACAGGTATTCTACAAGTTCCCTCTCTTCAGATCCAGCGCAAAACAGTGTTTCGTAAGAAGCCTACCTTTTCCCTGTCATTGTTAACGTCTTGCTGACAGGATCACGACGCAAGGCGTCTGTTTTTAAACCAAATACTCCGTCCTCAGCCCGATCTTCCTGTTCATCCGGTTTCATTCCTTCGGACAAATTAGTTCAAACCCTCCCGAACAGCCGCCGTTTTTGTGTAAAGTGTCCTTTCTGTGCAGGTCGTACCTTCCATAGATAATAAGATAATATCCCAACGGTCGGGTCGAGAGAGAGAGAGAGAGAGAGAGAGAGAGAGAGAGAGAGAGAGAGAGAGAGAGAGAGAGAGAGAGAGAGAGAGAGAGAGAGAGAGGGAGAGAGGGAGAGAGAGAGAGAGAGAGAGAGAGAGAGAGAGAGAGAGAGAGAGAGAGAGATGAGAGAGAGAGAGAGAGAGGAGGGAGAGAGAGAGAGAGAGAGGAGAGAGAGAGAGAAAACCAAGAGAGATCGGCAGCAGATGGGGAACAGGGAGAGTGCATGAGATGGACGGGGAAAGGTTTTGAGAAAGACCGGTGTAGAGAAGGGTGTAGAGACAGGCCGAGAGGTGGGGAGAGGTGGAGAGAGAAGGAAGATCGAGGGGAATTCGGCGTGTGGGGAGCAGAGGAGAGAGCTGGGGCTGAAGGAGGTTCTGGGTAGGGGAGAGTTGTGGGCTGGAAGACTGATAGGGCAGATAGGGAAATAGGAGAGACGGTCTGACGATTGGAGTTGGTGCTGCACTTCATCGTTGTCCTTCTCCGGTGGCGTTTCAAGTCTGAGCTCAGCGTGAAGACGGTTTAACCCCGCGGAGTAGCGAGCTGAACCGGCCCCTCCCTCTCCACTCTCCGGTAAATCCGGACCATTTCCGTCGCGCTCGGCAGTGGAGAAGTACTTCGATGCGAAACCGTCCTGTTTCCCATGCGGTACATCTTAGTCAGTCGGAAGTGATTGCCTCCAGGTAGCCGGATCAACGAAATGCTTGCGCAAGGGAGCGTCACAAATTGGTGAGAGGTGCGGGCGAGGAAGCAACTGAAGGAGACGGGGAGTGCTGTAGGTGAAGGACGCGGTGATGTATCCCCGGAGATATGTAGGGGAGGGAGCAGTGACAAGGACGGTATGGGGTGCAGGAGAAGAAGGGGGTGGGCAAAGAGGGAGTCACGAATTCGGGAAGAGACTGGGGGACGAATTTCCGCTAGGGTATTGAGAAGGGAGTGGGTAACGGCTGTAGGAGAGGGAAGTTTGAGTAGGCGGTGAGGGTTGTAGGTACCTAATTGAATGATGAGCTCGCTAAAGTGTTCAGAGAGGGGAGCGGAGATGGGGCTGGGCGGCGTATCGAGGACGGAGCGGTTGCCGGAATGGTGTGGGGTACAGGGGAACTGTGCAGGGTACGGAAGAATCGACTAACACATTAAGGTGCGTAGAAGGTGCAGGCGTGACGGAGGCGCCGAACTCTTCCCTGGAGAGAGGAGTTCTTGGAGCCCGAGTGAGTCATTGGGAAGGGAGTGGCAACGGAGATGGGGTTTGGTGTACAGGTGGATAGAGGATGAGGGGAGGGCCGATGTAACGACTTCGTCTCACCAACTCTCCTCCCCTCTGTCAATCACAGTTCGATATCAGACTGACGTTAAACTATGTACATCTTAAACCGCTTTCTCAGCGTTCTGAAGAGCCAGCCTTCTTCGGACTTCAAGGAAACTACGGGACTCTCAGGCTCCACTCCTCTCTGGCCGGCGCAGGGAGTGAGGACTTGAGAATGGAGGGTTGTAGACCTTGTGTGGGCAGACGAGATTGGTTCAGCTCGGCATGAAATTACGTTCAATTTGTTCAGAACATCGCAGTGAGCAGAGGGACTTGTTTCCGTTCTGTACCTTTCGGGTTTGATGAGAACACAAATGCATTGGTCAAATCCGCAGTATACCCATCTCCTCTCTCTCTCAATAATGTGCAGTAATTCCTGTCAGGCGCTGGAAACACATCCCATTTAACGCTCTTTAAGAGCGCCATCACGACTTCCTCAACGGCCACATGCTTAAACAAACTTAAAAGACGTCTTGTATCTCCTCATGGTTTAGTATGCTTGCAGGATAGTGGAAGTTTGGTCATACACACCGGCGGCGGGGAAAAAAAGACCCTTCAGCGCAAGTGCAAAGCGTCGGGGGTCTATTCGAGCCAATTCCTGTCCCGGGGAGACGGTTGAAACGCAGGCACTTATTCTCTAAATATAAATTTATTTATTTGTTTGTTTTTAAATTTAGTATCATTTTGCATCTTTTCCCGACACTGTTGCGGGGGAAAATAAAACACACAACCTGTATAACACTGTAATGTTAAACCTCAAAATGATGGATTCAGGAGATGTGCGTTGCAAGTGTACTTTTTTGTCATACTCATAGTGGTGAGTGTCTGGAATGAATTACAGGGGAAATGGTAGAAACAGAGGCGATGGAGGATATCAGAATCCTCATGAGGAGAATGGAGGGATGTGGACCTTGTGTGTGCATATGGGATTGTTTCAGCTGGGCATGAAATTACCAGATCACTTGGTTCAGAATAGCACCATGAGCAGAAAGGCTTGTTCCCGTTCTGTCCCATTCGGGTTTGGTGAGATCCGTCATAGGGTGGCAAGCTTCAGACTCTGAAATACCAGGCACAAGACTAGCGGTGTCAAGAAACCAAGGGAAGTGGGAAAGAAATGACGGTGGAGAAGCCACAGGCCCTGTACGAGACTAGGACAGAGAGCCTGTTCTAGGAAAAGACTAGGAAAGCAGGACCTGGACGAGGAACAAGGAAACTAACAAGGACTCCGACTGGACTGGGAATTGGAACCTGGGTCTTGATTGGGCTCGGACTTCGGATCTAGGCGAGGACAAAACATGGTAAGGCAACAGGACTGGACGTGGGACTCATGGGCTGGATGCGGACATGAAGCTCAGACTTGGACGGCAGACTGGAACATAGAGCCTTGGTCTTGGGAGACAGGAACACAGAACACAGAGCTTTGGTCTTGGGAGACAGGAATGCAGAAAACAGAGCCAGGACCCTTCCTTGGGAACAGGACGTAGGACCGGGACTCATAAACCGAACACAGAGCCAGGACCCTTCCTTGGGAACAGGACGTAGAACCGGGACTCATAAACCGAACACAGAGCCAGGACCCTTCCTTGGGAACAGGACGTAGAACCGGGTCTCATACACAGGTAGTGACTGACATAATGACGAAAGTGTACAGCGACTGGTTTTGGCTTCTTTGGAATCAAAGTAAAGGTCTCCGACTTCTGTTATAAACTGAGAAGTCACGGACATGTTTTACTCGCAAAATCCTATGATCCTGCGTTGACTGCGAACTCAACACAGAATTCAGACCCACCACGACAACCACACAGTTCACTATGCCCCGACTGCAAAACCACAAAAATGCATGTGAATTGTCCACCTTCACCCATCTGCAGCCCCGCATTGACTGTGGGTAGAAATTACAATCAAGGCTGGTCACTCATGAAAGAGAATAAGGACCCGGTCTTGTCAAACTCTATAACACAGCTCCCTCACCCCAATTCCTGGCATCAGACTCGTAAATTGTTTCCTACACTTTCCACTTTGATTACATTTTTTCTCCCTGTCGTACACACACATATACGCTCCATCGTCGGCTTCAGGTCCACACCCCTGCTGCTCCTAATGTCTATAGACTGCTGGTCCATGGGACACTCCTCCCGGAAATAACACATGAAAGATCAGGCGGTGAATGTGAATATCTGGGGCCCGGGCTGGAGACACTGCGGCCGACTCCAGACTCCGCTCAGTGCGCGGCTTGATTAATGAACTGAATCACCGAGGTGAACGGATATTTCGCCGCGCTGATCACCTGCTCCCTGAATTTCGACTGAGTGACCGCGTAAATAAATGTGTTCGTGCAGCAGCTGAAATTCTTCAGTAAGGCTCCAACGTAGTGAAAGATCCATTCAGAATCATTGAAATACATGAATCGTAATCCTTTGATTTCATAATACATGAAATTTACATCGTTCGTCATCCACAGGAGGATGAAGCTGGCGGAGATGGTGAAGAGTAAAACCACATACCTCCTCCGGCTCTCCATCTCCAGGTCTCTGCTGTTCTCCCCCTTGCTCTGACCCCTCAGCCCCTTACGGACACGACTGGCCACAACAATGTGCCTGACTGTCAGAGCGTTGAGCAGCAGAATCACCATGAAAGGGATGAACGGATTTAAAACTATGTCAAGCCAACGATTTACTACCCAACCGAGGTCAGTGGAAGTATTGACCGTGAGTTTACAGAACCACGGGACATTGTTGATTATCTTTCTGGGTTCAAAGAGAAAGTAGCGGGGAACGTTTTTCAGAAAGGACAGCGCGCCGGTTGTTGTGAGAACCACAACCGCAGTTTTCCCGGTGCAATATTTTCTTTTCAGCTTCTGACAGCAGATGGCGACAAACCGATCGAAAGTGAAGGTGACGGTGAACCAGACAGAACAGTATGTGGCTGTCAGTCTCAGTACCTCGACAACCCTGCACACAGGGGAAATTTGCAGAAAATTCCATCGAAAGTAATGATTTATAACTCGGCGCACAAGGACCTCTATGACTACGGTCAGCAGATCCCCCACTGCCATGGCCACTAGGTAGCGAGTGGTGCAAGTAGAGACGCCGCACTTTCTCCGGGACAGGATCAGACTTGTGGTTAAATTCACTGCAGGGAGAGAGAAGAGAACAGACACCGGGCATTATTAAACTCATTCTCCGGGAATGGACACAGTTTCGGGATTCAGCCAGAGATCAGGAGACTAGATGCGCTGAACGGTTGCTCATCCAACACCAAACATGTGTTCCGCTCTCTCCGACCTGCCTTCTTCAATGTGGCGATGTGGCGATGTGTTGACAATGGACTAAAGGTTCGCAATTACACCTTCCCGAAGGATTCCCGGATCCCAGCCCTGGGACAAGATGGCAATTATTCAATTGGGTCAAGAACTCAAAGCATTCCGTGTCTCACATTCCCACAGGGCTGCCTGATCCCAGCATTGGCATCACTCTGCACGAAATCCCATCAAATGCAAGAACAACTTTCGAGTCGATTCCGTGAGTTAGACGGGAGACAGGGGTTTAGTTCCGTTTGTCCTTAAACATTTTAAACCAGAATATTGAATGGACAGGACCGATATCATTGACGGATATTACTGACACGAGCATCAAGCGGGAAGATTGTAAAATGGCCCCAAACAGGCTCAGTCCGGTTTACAGACCGAAGTGCCAGACACGAATATCTGTGCTCACTCACCAGGAACTCCGATGATGACAATGAACACGTTCAGTATTTTGTCCACACGCAGGTACCTATCAAACAATGCAGGCATTTTCTCTGGCCAGTGATTTGTTCCCGTGAACTACAGGCGATCTCCAGGAATGAAATGTCGATGCTGCACGTACCTGGGGTTTTAATACCATTTACCGACTCCACGGGGACAGGTTTCAACAAATTTAAAAATAAACATTTTATTAAAATTTATTTACAATCTGTTTGCCTCAGCCAAGTGTATCTCGGGTTGCGACATTGTGATTAACTTAGTGAATTAATTGCGAAACTGCAAACAATGGAAGTTGTGATGTTACTAGGGTTGCAAACAGCGAGTGGCATTCCTCCAGAAAAGGGGATATTGTTTCAAACACTATCAGACCCAACTCTCCACTCTTGAGTCAGTGCGACTCGTCCATCGACTGAGCAGATAAACTGAGAGTTAAGCAGCGACTCCACTCTGATTCTGCACCAATTGTAATCACAGCTCATCTCACTGTAATCTTATCTCCCATTCCCGATACAAGAAACCATCCTCAGCTTTTTTTGGGTGAAGTGTACCAAACTTTGTTCTGGGCCGAAAACATGTCTACAGTCATAACCACTGAGATGAATGTTTGCTCAGAGAAATAAAACTTCTGTCTTCTGTTTGTTTTACATAGAACAGAGAAAGGTAAAGAACGGGAACAGACCACTCGGCCCACATTGACTGTGCCAACAATGACGTCGTATTAAAGGGAACCTACCTACCAACACTTGATCAGTCCCCCTGAGCTCACTGACTGTCAACCCCACAACAGTAATCGTGGAGTTCTGGGATCTCAGTTCCCAGAAGCTTTTTGACCATCTGTGTGGATTAGTTGGAACCCACAAAAGTGACTGAACCTTCAAAGCTGCCTCATCAATAGGAAAGTGCTTCCACTTTACTTCAGAGGAACAATTTGTCAGACACAAGTTCTTGAGTGAATTCTGATATTGCAGTTTGTCTTATTGGATTCAGTCGCCTATTGTTTCCATTGTCCCCAGGAGTATAAATTCTTGACGCAGGTTGAGTTTGAGAGTCTTTGCCGAAAGTGCGTCCAAGAAAATGTCTACTTGTGGTGATGAATAAACACTTCCATGTCCAGAAGACTTTTCAGTATCTTCAGTGACTTCCTCACAGTCACAACATTCAGGACGCTTACCTAATCCTAAGGCATGGTCATCAAATTTACCAATCTAAGGGGAGGGGGTGAACTATGTGTCAAAGATCACGATTGAAGCGGCGGGAGGAACGGAGAACACGGTAAAGGGGGGCGATGGGTCAAAGAGCTGGAGAAATAGATAAGAAAGTGTCATTCTGTATGTGCGATCTCAACAGCCTGGTATCGGTCCCCAAAGTAGCCCCACTGCCCACCCTTTCTCCACAACACTGTATCAGACCCAAACTAATCCCACAGGCCACCCTTTCTCCACTACACTGTATCAGTCCCAAACTAATCCCACGGGCCACCCTTTCTCCACTACACTGTATCAGTCCCAAACTAATCCCACGGGCCACCCTTTCTCAACAACACTGTATCAGCCCCAAACTAGTCCTCCTGGCCCCGCTTTCTACACAGCACAGTATCGGACCCGAAACCATTCCACACTGACCCCTATTCCCCTGATCACTGTATCAGTCCCTGAAATAATCCCACTGCCCTGATCTCTGCCCGTCACTATATAAGTCCAGAAAATTATCTAACTAACCCCTCGCGCTCCAGAGCACGGTATCGATCCACACACTAGGCCAACTGCACTGCGCTGTCTTCACGGCCAAGAGTCGACCGACAGAATAATAACACCGCTGCTCTCTGTACCAACAGCCCGGAGACAATCTCGAAAGTAATCCATCGGCACAGGTGGAGAGAGATAGAGAAAGCTGCGGAGAGACTGGCAGAGCTGCGACGAGCTTTGAGAAGAAAGTGGATGCAGGAGGCGAGAGGTGGGAGCGAATGGAGTCCGGAGTGGGAAAGGTAGAAGGAAAGAGAGAGAGAGGGAGGGAGGGAGAGGGAGAGAGAGAGAGAGAGAGAAGGAGAGAGAGAGGGAGGGAGAGAGGGAGAGAGAGAGAGGGAGAGAGAGAGAGAGAGAGAGAGAGAGAGAGAGAGAGACAGAAAACCAAGAGAGACAGGACAAGAGAGAGAGAGAGAGAGAGAGAGAGAGAGAGAGAGGGAGAGAGAGAGGGAGAGAGAGAGAGAGAGAGAGAGGGAGGGAGGGAGAGGGAGAGAGAGAGAGAGAGAGGGAGAGCGAGAGAGGGAGGGAGAGAGGGAGAGAGAGAGAGGGAGAGAGAGAGAGAGAGAGAGAGAGAGAGACAGAAAACCAAGAGAGACAGGACAAGAGAGAGAGAGAGAGAGAGAGAGAGAGAGAGAGAGAGAGAGAGAGAGAGAGAGAGAGAGAGAGAGAGGAGAGAGAGAGAGAGAGAGGGAGAGAGAGAGGAACAAGAGAGGAGAGAGGGATGTTGGAGGGAACAGGTAACAGTGGAATGGTGAGATCGCAGCGGGAGATAGAGAGATAGAGGGCACCAGAGAGAGAGACTGGGACAGAAGGGAGGCAGATAGCTGGACGAGAGAGAAAGAGGAAAAGATATGGGGGAGGGTGAGGAAGATGTGAGGAAGAGAGTGGGAAAGGGAGTGAAAGAACATGGAGAAGAATGAGAAAAGAGAGGGGGAAATGGGGGAAGTAGGAGGGAGTGATAGAGCGTGACATTTGCGCACGGAGTGTGGACGGGCTTGATTTGGACGCTGAGCCTAGACTTAGACTTGAGATGGACACGGAGCCGGGACTTGAACTTGTTCACGGAGCCTGGACTCGCCCTTGGTCAGGGAGCCGGGACTCGGACTTGCTCACGGAGCCGGGACTCGGACTTGGACACGGAACGTCCAAACTAAGCAACAGCAGACAATTCGTATCGTGCCTTGGAGTAGCGGCAATCGGCCTGCAATACTCAGCTGGACACGAGACGACAAACAATCAACGACAGACAATTCGTATCGTGGCTCGGAGTAGCGGCAATCGGCCAGCACTACTCAGCTAAACACTGTAACGTACCCGTGGGTATCTTGCACTTGTCACGTGACAGTGGTGTTGAAGTTATACTTCAGGTAGTGGTAGGCTTAAGGTAGTGGTCTTGTGAAGGTGGAGTGACATCATTTTCCCGCCAGCAGAGGTCATGTGACAGGTTTATTAACAGGGTATAAAAGGAGGACCACTCCCTGTGAGGAGAGGCTGTTTGTGGCCGGATTTGCCGTTTTCACTCCATGCCACTGTGTGGTCCAAAATTATGACGCAGTTTGGTTGAAAGGTGGAGTTTTATTTAATGACTAAAGTTTAAAATGTCATTGCCGGCAGTTTCTTTAAAATACTGCCAGTTAAAAGTCAGTGGAGACTGAAGATCGGAGTTCGGGAGTTAAAAGATCGAGGAAAGTTGATTTCGACGGTGAAACAGGTTTGACCTTGTTTCATTCTCATTCGGAAGGAATTCGTTGGCTGTGCCGGTGTTTATCCCTGCAAATAATAGCAGAAATGGTTGTGTACAGTTTCATAAAGGAGAGGTCAGTGCCTTTAAGGCATTTCATTTTCATCTTCATAAATTCTCCGGGAAAAGTATAGTTCGACTGGGAACCGCAACAGCACGACGTGAAAGAGAATTTAAATCGTCTAAAATGTATCTCCTTTAATGGACTGTAAGCATTTTGAACTTTCGCAGTACTACTTTGAAGAGCTGTTTTTGCAACATCGCTTTCAAAACTGTTTTCACTTTATTCCTTATAGAACTGTTTAAGCTGCCGCACAGCAGCTGATTTCTGGTTATGTTAGTTGTTTGTTTCCTTTTGGGGGTTTGTTTATCAGTGTTTAATAAATGCTTTATTTGTTATATAAAAAAAAACCCTGCCTCACTATTATATTTATTGTTGCTGAAACGGTAACATAAATATGGGGGCTGTATCGGGGATGAACCATTTTTGAGTTTAAATGCTTGTCCAATTTTGAATCGGTGTTTTGGAAAAGGGGAATACTCGATACTTTTGTTTGATTGGCTTGTGAGTGGTATTTGCCAACAATGAATATTGATGAGTTTCCGGCTTCGCCAGACACGGAGTTATTAGCGAAGGCAAAAAAGAACTGAGTGTCTGAGATAGCTAGTACATTGGAAATTAAAGGTATTTCGAGGTCTACATCAAAGGCTCTAATACAGAGAAAAATCGCATCACACTATGTAGATTCAGGTGATTTTGATGAATCGATTTTAGAGTCGTTTCCAATAAGTAACCAGGAGATGCAGTTGCAAATCGAACAAATGAAGTTGGAGCGTCGTAGGTTAGAAGCTGAAAGTAAACAGAGGGAATTGGAATATGTGATGGCAGAATTAAGGTCAGAATCAATCTTCTGGTTCTAGAAAACGGTGTATTGCTAATCAAGAAATTAAATTGGTCCCTCCATTTAGTGCAAGAGAAGCGGAAAGATGTTTCCAACATTTTGAAACGATTGCTCAGATTTCAGAGTGGCCGAAAGATAAATGGTCAGTGTTGAACATACTGTAATTAAGGGCAAAGCACAACAGGTTTATATCGCTTTAACTGCTGCGCAAACACTTGATTATGATATTGTGAAACAGCAGATTTTTAGAGCTTGCAAATTGGTCCCAGACGCGTATAGAGGAAGATTCAGAAGTTTGAAGATGTCTGTGGAATTTCCCTATAATAAAGCTGTGTGTTTTGAGAGATGGGTTTCCTCTAAATGGTAACTATAATACATTGAAAAAGCTGATTTTAATGGAGGAGTTTAAAAGATGCATCCCCGTTGAAGTAAGGGCCTACTTAAACGAGATGGATACTGATACATTGCAGGACTCTGCTAGATTAGCTGATGAGTATGTTTTAATCCATAAGAATAAATTTCCTCAGGGCAGAATTTTTAAGAGGAAAAATAACACAGAGACTCAAGGTAAATCAGAAATTAAATCAGAAGTTACTGAAAATGTAAGGAGGAAGGAAAACCTGTGAAGGAAAGACAGCTTGGTCCTATTTGTAACTATTGTAAGAAACCTGGCCATGGAATAGCTAACTGTTTCCGATTGACAAAGAAAGATAAGGAAGCTGTCCTAAATGCTTCTGTGCAACATATTGAAGCACCTGTAAAATTACAGGGCTCGATAAACACAAAGGAGGTTTTGTTAGACTCTGACCAAGTTAAAAAGGGATATGATCATTTTATAAATGAAGGGTTTGTGTCCTTGAAAGAAGGATCTTCTCCGGTGCCAAAAAAATCCTGAAGGTTACTGGAGTTACTCAATCACTGAAGTTAGACAGTATATTGAAGTTTAATGAAGAGTCTGATACTGGAGAGGTAAATTATATACGAGGTGCTGGGGGTGCATTTATGCCTGTACATTTGCATAAAGTAAATTTAAAGTCAGGGTTAGTTACAGGATTTGTTAAAGTAGGATTACAACCTAGCTTACCTGTTAACGATATTTCTTTATTGTTAGGTAATGACTTGGCATGTGGACCAGTTTTTCTTGAAGTGCATTTGTCAATGGAGTCAGAGGAACCAGAGATGAATTCTAACACAGATTCTTCCTGTGTTGTGACTAGAGCTATGGCTAAAAAGATTGATGCGCAGACTGAGGTTGTTACTCATGACGGTTCAACTCAGGATTTGAATTTTGAGGATGTGTCAGAGACTTTCTTACCTTCATTGTTTGAACAAGATTATTGGAGTAAGTCTGACTGTGAAGATTTATCTCTGTCTCGGAAGGAGATGATAGCAGAGCAGAATAGAGACTCTGAGATTATAAAATTAAGAGAACAAGTTCTACCAGATAGTGAAATTGAGAAGGTGCCAGTAGGATATTACTTGGAAAAAAGAGTGTTGATGAGGAAGTGGAGACCACCTACAATTCCTGCAAATGAGGAATGGATTATTGTTTCCCAGGTAGTTGTCACTAAAGTTTATCGAAATGAGATTTTGACTTTAGCTCATAGTGTGCCCTTAGGTGGACATCAAGGGGTAAAGAAAACTGTGGACAAGATTTTAAAACATTTTTACTGGCCTCGTCTAAGAATAGATGTGGCGATGTTTTGTAAAACGTGCCCTACTTGTCAAGTTGTGGGTAAACCAAATCAAGTTACACCAGTTGCTCCATTACAACCTATTCCAGCATTTGGTGAACCGTTTTCAAAAGTTATTATAGATTGTGTCGGTTCATTACCAAAAACTAAAACTGGTTATCAGTACTTGTTGACTATCAGGTGCACTTCGTCTAGGTTTCCAGAGGCAGTACCACTTAGGAATATAACAGGTAAAACTGTGAAAAAGGCTCTTATAAAATTATTTTCTTATTTTGGATTACCTGAGGAAATACAAACCGATCAAGGCAGTAATTTTATGTCTGGATTGTTTCAACAGATAGTTTATAAATTGAGAGCTAAGCAAATCACTTCGTCTACATACCATCCAGAATAGCAAGCTGATTGGAAAGGTTTCATTCTACCCTCAAGAATATGATTAGGACATATTGTGTGAAAAATGAAAGTGATTGGGATGAGGGTACAAATTTACTCTTATTTGCAGTAAGGGAATCGGTACAAGAATCTTTAAGTTTCAGTCCATTTGTATTTGGGCTCAGAGTTAGAGGACCGTTAGATTTATTAAACGAACAGTGGATTAGTAAGGAAGTACACACTAATTTGCTGGACTATGTTTTGAAATTTAAGGCCAGGTTTCATAAAGCTTGTAGCTTAGCCAAGGAAAATTTAAAATTGGTTCAGGGGAAAATGAAATCTTGGTACGATAAAGAAGCTAGGATGAGGATGTTTAAGCCTGGAGATAAGGTACTGGTTCTTTTCCGAGTGCAAACGAATCCTTTTCAAGCTAGATTTCATGGTCCTTATGAAATTGTGTCTGAAATCAATGATGTGGATTACGTGATAAAAACTCCAGATCGGAGAAGGCCAACACAACTTTGCCATATAAATATGACAAAGCCATATCTTGAGAAACAATCTGATACTGTGACTGTTGCGGGTAATGGTAATGAATTTGATTTAACTAGGAACATGATAGATGATTCATCTGAATTTCATTCTAAATCTAACATTGCTTCTGTCAGGTTACCAAATTCAACCCTTCTGGAAAATATTGATGTTAACTAGCACATTTACAGCCAGAGCAGAAACAGCAGATGAAGAAATTAATTTTTAAATATAAGGGTTTGTTTCCAGCCGTTCTGAGAAGGACTACTATAGCTTCACATGATGTAGATGTTGGAGATGTCAAACTCATTAAACAACACCCATATAGGATGAACATAGAAAAATGTGAACCTGCTGAAAAAGAAATTAAATATATGTTAGAGATTAATATTATTGAACCTTCTAACTCGAATTGGAGTTCACCCTGTGTTATGGTGCCAGAACCATATGGTAGTATTAGGTTTTGTACGGACTACAGGTAGGTGAATGCTGTAACGAAAACAGATGCATATACAATTCCAAGAGTAGAAGATTGTGTAGATAAAGTTGGAAAAGCAAAGTTCCTTACAAAGATTGATGTATTGAAAGGGAATTGGTGTGTTCCATTAACGGATAGAGGTAGAGAGATTTCTGCACTGGTACTCCATTTGGGTTATATGAGTATAAGGTTCTTCCATTTGGGATGAAGAATGCCTCAGGTACTTTCCAGAGGATGATTAACTCTGTGATTCAGAGATTGAAAGATACTGATGTTTATATTGATGATTTAGTGACAGGAAATGATACTTGGGAAGCACACATTATCGCGGTGGAGAAATTGTTTGAAAGGCTTTCAAAAACTAACTTAACTATTAATTTAGCTAAGAGTGAATTTGGACATGCCATTTTGACTAAACTTGATTATGTTGTGGGTCAAGGTAAGGTAGCTCCTGTTCAGGCAAAAGTACGGGCAATTTTAGAGATTCCTGCTCCAAGCGGGAAAAAAAAAACTCTCAGAAGATTCTTGAGAATGGTAGGATATTATCGAAATTTTTGTCAGAATTTGCTAATGTTGCCCTTCCAGTAACTAACCTTTTGCAGAAGGATGTGAAGTTTGTGTGGAGAGTGCCTTGTCAAGAAGCATTTGAAAAATTGAAAACTATGATATGTCAGCAACGTGTGCTCAAGGAACCTGACTTTGAAAAACCTTTTTCATTAGCTGTAGATGCTAGTGATGAGGCTGCAGGAGCAGTATTCATGCAAAGGAATGAATATGATAAGGTTGATCATCCAGTAGCTTACTTTTCTAAGAAATTTAATAAGCATCAAAGAAACTATTCGACAATAGAGAAGGGATTGTTATCTCTTGTTTTAGCTTTAGAATATTTTGACATTTATGTTGGTACAACTCAAAAACACTTATTATTTACACTGATCATAATCCGTTAGTGTTTCTGAGTCAGATGAAAAACAAAAACATGAAGGTTATTAAATTGGAATTTGATGTTACAAGAGTACAATATTGGATAACTCATATTAAAGGTAAAGATAATGTGGTTGCTGATTGTCTATCTCGAAGTTAAATGTACAATATAATTTTTTGATGGAGTGCTTTATTTTACAATTGTAACAGTCCTACTGTGTTGTAAGTTATAAGATGTTATATAATGACACTATGTATGCTGTGTATGTTGTAACATTTGTATATTTGTTTTTTGCCTTGTAAATAATGTTAAAATGTTGTTCCTCAGAGACCAATTATTTTTTTTTGGAGGGAGGTGTTACGTACACGTGACACGTGACAGTCTTGTACTTGTCACGTGACAGTGTTGTTGAAGCTATACTGGACTTAAGGTAATGGTCATGTGATGGTGGAGTGACGTCATTTTCCCGCCTGTAGAGATCATGTGACAGTTTTTGTACAGGGTATAAAAGGAGGACCCCACCCTTTGAGGAAGGGCAGTTCGTGGCTGGATTTGCCAGTTTGTCTTCATACCACTGCGTGATCCAATATTATGACACAGTTTAGTTGAAAGATGGAGTTTTATTTAATGCCTAAAGTTTAAAAGGTCATTGCCGGCAGTTTCTTTATAATACTGCCGGTTAAAAATCAGTGGAGAGTGAACATCGGAGTTCGGGATTTAAAGGATCAAGGAAAGTCGATTTCGACGGAAAAACAGGTTTGACCTTGTATGGTCCTCATTTGGAAGGAATTCGTTGACTGTCCCCGTGTTAATCCCTGTGAAATAGCACAAAGGATTGGGAACAGTTTTGTAAAGGAAAGGTCAGTGCCTTTAAGCCGTTTCATTTCCATCTTCGTAAATTCTCTATGGGAAACGTATAGTTCGACTGGGAACCACGACAACACGACGTGAAAGAAAATTTAAATCATCTAAAAAGTCTCAGTTTAATGGACTGTAAGCATTTTGAACTTTTGCAGTACTACTTTGAAGAACAGTTTTTTGCAAAATCGCTTTCAGAACTGTTTAAGCTGCCGCACAGCAGCTGATTTCCGGTTATGTCAGTGGTTTGTTTACTTCTGGGGGTTTGTTTTTTCAGTGTTTAATAAATGTTTTATTTGTTATAAAAACCCCTGCCTCACTCATATATTTATCGTTGCTGAGTCCGTAACAGCATGGAGTACTGTTCAAACGCCTAAACAAGATTAATGCACCCTCATCGACTGTTCTGGTACATCTGCTTGTTTTTCACTGTTAGAAATAATTCAATCTTGTTCACAAAGGACAATATGCCCCTCAAAAAGCCATGTTGACTCTCAGTGGCCGACTACGATTCTCCAAATGCTCATAAATTCCCTCTACAATAATCTTCTCCAATAGTTTACTCACTACTAACGTAATACTCGCTGGTCTGTAATTCGAAGGAGTCTCCAAAGGAAAAACCTTTGCCATCCCCCTCCGCCCCATCTTCTGGTTCTACTCCCGTGGCCAGCGACGACACACATATCCTGTCCAATATCTTCGCTCGCTTTCCAAAATTACCCAGACTATATCCCTTCTAGCATCGGAGAATCATCTACCGTAATGTTTTCCAAGTTTCCAGCGAATTCTCTTTCTCAACGTCGGCATGTTCGAGCATATCTGCCTTTTGTCGCTGTGTTCACATTGATCAATGTATTCAGAGAGGAGCTTCACCGCCTCTTTGGACTTCAGACACAAGTTTCCTCTTTTACCTCCCATCTGCCCACACTCTCTCCCGTCTCCTCCTGTTATTTGCTTACTTTAGCGCAACTCGTTAAGGCATTCTCAAGTCTCCTTATACCTTTCCTAAGTCCATTGTTAAATTGTTTCCTGTCACCGTTGTGACTCGCCATAACCCTCCTGATCCTTTCTTCCTAAACCTTAATTATCTTTCTTCCTTCTTCTTGACTCGTCCATATTTCGTGTTACCTCGGGTTACCTTACGCTATCATACTTGCCCTCCGTCAATGAGACAAGCCCATACTGAACTGCATGTCAGTGCTCCCTACACAATCTTCACAAATCGGATGCGCATTTTTCTGACTACATCATTTCTCAATGTACGTTCCCAAGTTCCTGCCAGGTAGCATCATAATTTTCAGGCCACCAATTAAACACATTCCATGCTCCCTGGTCCGATCCCTGTGCAAGAGAAATGTCGGGGAGTTCTGCCCTATCGTTCTGAAGTGCTGACCCGCGGAGAGATATGTCACCTGACCCGATTCCTTTTCCAATATAAGATCGGGTATGAGCTGTTCGCTAGCCCGCCTTTCTTCTTAAAGGGACACGAATCCTTCCTGGACACAAGTGAGAAATTATACCATACCTGAACATTTCACCCTGGGGAGGTGGCAAAGTATATTAGAGATGTTTCAGTTCCCCGTGCCGATAACATGGCACATGTCAATGTTCCGCTTCCCGATCGTTTCCTCAGCATGCCGTTGCTGTTATTTTGTTAATCAGGTGGGCGTCTGTACAGAATACTCCGAATGGGGTGATCGCGTCCTTCGTCTGAACAAACGAACGCTCAACGTTGTCTTCCCTTTCTGCAGCTGCGATACTGTCGCTGGTTTGGCATTGCTCTCCCTTTACACACATTTAGCTGATCCTGTCCATTTTAAAACATGTAAATCCCGGGAAATCCTGAAGCCATTCCTGCCCTTGTGACAGTCGAGTGTCTGTGATAGTTTGGAACATCCTGCAACCAATGTAACAATCACGTTTCTATCGCTACCTACCTGAACTGTATGAAGTCAGCTGTCTTCCACTATTTCTGCAATTTCCGGATGACCAGGTATATGGTTGTTCAAATTTATCAGATATTTGCGAAGCCTGTTCATTGTAAAACGGCTTTATTTGAAAACTCCACTGAATCGTCCGTAGACACGGGCATTATCTACACAGATGGCCATTTAATGTAAACACATACTTCATTCCATTCCTCAGTTCTTCTCTGAATTTCCTCTGTGTCAGTGTATAGATGCAAGTATTTGTGCACATGCTGAGAACTTGCAACATGTACCCAAATTGCTGTAGGATGTATACCGGGGAACTCATATATCTGTTCTCGTAAAAATAGTTTTGCGCTTGCCATTTCAGGGAATGGGCTACATTGGGCATCCAAAATAATATAAAATTAGCTGATATAGAAAACAACAAAATCATCGATTTTCTGCGTTTTTCCACCTCGGCATCTTTCTGAATGTCGCTGCTGTGCCGAAGCCTTCTGCGGACTCTATTTGCCACAACGATATGTCTTACGGTTAACCCGTTAAATACCAGGATTAATCCGATTGGTAGCAGTGGTGTTAAAATACTCTCCAGTAATTCGTATCCTCTCCATACGGGTGAAGTAGCATATTCATATGTGAGGGCGCAACGCCACGGGATGCTGTCAATGATAACGTAAGGTTCAATGACAAAGTAAACCGGGACACATTTCACGCTGCTCACGATAACCACGGTCACGATAATCACCGTTGCTGTTCTCTCGGTGCAGTATCGTTCCCGCAGCTTCCGGCAACATATTGCGATGAAGCGATCGACGGTAAAACTGACCGTGAACCAAACTGAACAGTCCATCGTTACAGCCCGAAATACAAGTGTCAAGGCGCATACAGGAGTGATGAGCAGGGATCTGGAATAAATGTAGATATTGTTGGTCTGGTCCATTAAAGCAAAAACTATAACCACCAGCAGATCCGCTGTGGCCATTCCAACCAGGTAACGGGTGATGCATTTGGAGAGTCCGCACTTTCCCCGTGAGAGGATCACAATCGCCGTTAAATTAACTACAAGAAATAGTAAAAATAGAAATATATTTAGAATAAATGTGGATATTGTTGGTCTGTTCCACTAAAGCAACAACGATAACCACCATCAGATCCGCTATTGCCTTTCCAAACAGGTAACGGGTGATGCATTTGGGGAGTCCGCATTTTCCCCGAGAAAGGATCACAATCACCGTTAAGTTAACTACATGAAATTTGGAAAAAAAAATAGAAAGATGGTCCGCAGAATCTCCCTGAATGCCCCCATTCTACCGATGCAATGCAGGGTATGGTCTGTTTGGAAGTGGAAAGCGGGAAATCCAGTGTGTGCGGTCTCGGTCGCTGCACTCCGGCTGGAGGACAATGACGGATGTGAGTGTCAGTGGATTGGCGACCTTCCCACACTTCAGAGCGAGGCATCTGAGTTCCACGACTCACGGACCGGTGAGCAGTCGATCGCTCCTGTAAACAACTCCGTTTCCATTATTAGAGGTGAAAGAACAGAAGGGATTATTTGTAGCGGTGTCAAAGTGGCATCAAGGAGATATAAAGCACGAGTTCTCATTTACTGACTTACAGAAGAACAGGCCTACGTGTCGAAAATTGACTGGACCGTCATTTAAATAAGCTGCCACGTTGTTATCAGGTCAAAGTGTCTGCACTGATAGGGACTCGGACCTAGAAAAGCAGAGACCAGCATCACTTCAGAAAGCCGAGCGAGGTGAAATTATGAAACAATGTCAATATCGACACCAACATAATTGACAAAAGAATAAAACACTGCGATCGAAATACGGAAATTAAAAATAAAACCATTGGATGCTTGAATACTGCATTCCGGAAGCACGTTTCAGCCAACGGTAGCATCTGTGCTCAGTAACAGTGTGGATACCGCAGCAGAGTAACGACGGCACCATACATAAAGTAACCAGCTACGGCATCTTACCGGGGACACCAACCGCTACAAGTGTGGGATAGAAAATGGCCGCGATGTAGTAAATCGCCGGATATCCCATATTCTGTCAGAAGCAGCGTTCAGTTGTACGGAGCGTTTCAGCTGCTCAGATGGACTGGTGATCGGTTTAGCGGACTTTTATTGAGGAGAATGCAATTCCACTGAGGCTATTAGCGGGGCTATCACGCCAGGGACATTAGTGACAACCAGCTGCACAAATACTTAAGTTAAACTATTTTTACTCAGTGTCCCCGTGTCATTAATTTAACTCCTCAGGGATATTGCAATCTATTTACTTTAAAACAATATATGATGTGAATTTTTCGTGTTATTTTCCATGAAACCTGGCCTCAGCTATTTAAATAGGATATTATTTTTATATATCTGTGTTGCTTTCAAAGAAGGCATTTATCTTGAGGTCGATTTATTTTGTAACATTTAACGGATCACATTCGCTTCTGAAATTGAGGGAAAGAGTTTGTTCTATGAGGGGAAATGGAGAACACTTCTTTATTAAAAGGGAACATTCAGTCATCTTTTCAAATATTTTTATTATTATTGTTATTGTTGTTGTTATTATTATTATTATTATCATCCAAAATAACAAGTGTACATCGAAGTAAGTAACACTTACAATGTCTCAAAAGATAAAAAATATAATATTAAAGATTGAAAAATATGGTGACACAAAAAATGAGAAGAAAAGAAAAAAAGCAAGAAAAAGGTGCGTAAGAAGGAAGCCATGAGGAGCTCAACCGCGGAGCCGTGTGTCATACGAAAAGCTTCTGAAGATAATCATCAAACCGCCAGCTATATCTGTAATATAATCAATTCGATCAAAAAACTTCTTTGTCAAAATACAGGGATATTCTAAAAATGTCGGTAAAATCATCATTTTGACGATATAGATACGGCCAGCAAGTCAAAACGTAAGTGGGTTCCATCTGCTAAATAAATACTTCATAGAATCTACCAAGGGAACAAAATTAGTTTTGTAAAGATTCATATATTTTTTAGTGACTGTAACGCCTGGATACCTAAAGGAATCCAAAACTTGGAAAGGAGTGTTATCATATATCGAAATAAATTTATTTCACTTTTATTAAAATTAATTTTATATCCTGAAAAACCAGCAAATTAATTAAATAATTTTAGCAAGGATAGGTTCCTCAATATTAAATATATAAGCCAGCAAATCGTCAGCAGAAAGAGAATTCTTACAAATGGTGTCAATCACAAGAAACCCATCAATCTCTTTAGCTTCACGAAGAGCAATAGCAATGGGTCCTAATTACAAGTTAAATAACAAAGGATTTAATGGAAAAACTTCTCTTGTTCCCCATGAAAGCTGAAAAAGGGGATCTACAATTATTAGTAACAACAGTACCAATAGGAGTTGTATATATCATTCTCATCCAATTATGGAAGTTAACACCAAAACCAAATTTCTCTAAAACATTAAATAAACATTTCCTTTCGACTCGATCAAACCCTATTTCAGTATCCGAAGGGACGATGCATTTTAGAGTTTTAAAAGAAGACGAATATATAATGCAAACTAATATCCGAACATTTGAAAAGGTATAACGACCCTTTATAAATCCTGTTTGGTCTTTAAAAATAATTTTAACCAAAATATTTCCCAACCGATTGGCCATTATCTTTGCAGGATCTTAGCAACAATATTCAATAATAAAATAGGTCTATATCAGGCACAATCAGTAGGATCGTTATCATTTTTAAAAATTAAAGAAATAGAAACCTCATAAAAAGCAAAGGGCAAATCATTTTTTCACAAAAGAGTTCTTAAACGTTTCTAACATATACAGAGAAATCAATTTTCTATTTTTTTATAGAATTCTACAGGGTAGCCATCAAGTCCAGGAGTCTTACCAGATTGCATTGAAAAAATAGCGTTATGAATTTTGGCTTCAGTAATTTGGGCATCAAGAGTTTTTTGATCCTCAACAGAAATTTGAGGAAAAGCAATCTCTCGTGAAAATTCAACACAAGTGAATCTGCAGATGCTGGAAATAAATAAAAATACAAAATTATGGCAGAACACAGCAGGCCAGACAGCATCTCTGGGAGGAGGTGATAATGACGTTCCGGGCCGAAACCCTTCATCAGGGGTGAAGTAACATGGGATGGTCGAGGGGTATAAGAAGTGGGGGAGGGATAGAGTAGAGAGCTGGGAAGTGATAGGGTGAAGGGAAATGGGCTGGGTGAAGGTGGAAAATTATGGGAAATAAAAGAGAAAGAAAGGTAGGGCTGGGGGGAGATTACAGTGTGGGGGGAGGGAAAGAGAGAGAGAGAGAGAATCAGACTAAAATTATAGATAGGGATGGGGTAAAGTGGGGTGCAGGTATATCAACAGAGGTCTGTTCGTTGTTCATGCCGGCAGGTAGGAGGCTACCTGGGCGGGAGATAAGGTATTGCTCCATCAACCTACGTGTGGCCTGATCTTGACGGTAGAGGAGGCCATGGACAGACATGTCGGAGTGGGAGTGGTCTGTGCAATTGAAGTGTGTGGCCACAGGGAGATCCTGCTTCTGCTGGAGGACTGAGCGCCGGTGCTTGGGGAAACGGTCTCCCAATCTGCGGTTGGTCTCCCCAATGTATAAATGGCCACACCGGGAGCACCGGATACATTATATCACCCCAGTTGACTTGCAGGTGAAGTGGTGCCTCACCTAAACGGACTGTCTGGGATGGTGGTGAGGGAAGAAGTGTGGGGGCAGGTGCAGCACTTCTTCCGTTTGCAGCGATAAGTGCATGGAGGGAGGTCGGTGGGGAGCGATGTGGGAGGGGATGAATGGACAAGGGAGTCGCGTAGGGAGCGATCCTTGCAGAAAGCCGAGAGTGGGGGGGGGGGGGAGGGGAAGATGTGGCTGGTGGTGGGATCACGTAGGAGGTGACGGAATTTACGGAGGATTATACGTTGGATCTGTAGGCTGGTAGGGTGATAGGTGAGGACCGGGGCACTCAATCCCTGGTGGGCTGGCGGGTGGATGGAGTGAGGGCAGAGGTGCGTGAAATACGGGAGATGCGATGGAGGACAGAGTTGACAGTGGACGAACGGAAGACACTTGCTTTAAAAAGGGAACACATCTCCTTTGTCCTAGGATACAGGCCTCATCCTGAGAACAGATGCGGCAGAGACGGAGGAATTGTGAGAAGGGGATAGCATTTTTGCAGGAGACAGGGTGGGAGGAGGAATAGTCTAGGTAGCTGTGAGAGTCTGTAGGTTTGTTGTAGACAACTGTGGATAAGCTGTCTGCAGAGATAGAAACAGAAAGATCTAGAAAGGTGAGGGAGGTGTCGGAAATAGAACAGGTGAATTTGAGGGTTGAGTGAAAGTTGTAGGCGAAGTTAATGAAGTCGACCAGCTCAGCATGTGTCTAGGAAGCAGCGCCGATGCAGCCGTCGATGTAACGTAAGAAAAGAGGAGGACAGATACCGGTGTAGGCTCGGAACATATATTGCACCACATGGCCGACAAAAAGGCAGGAGGAGCTAGTACCCATGCGGGTGCCCATGGCTACAAATTTAGTTTGGAGGAAGTGAGAGGAGCCAAAGTAAAAATTGTTAAGTGTGAGGACTAATTCCACACGGCGGAGAGGAGTGGTGGTAGAGGCTGACTGGCTGGGTCTGGAATCCAGGAAGAAACGGGGAGCTCGAAGACCTTCCTGGTGGGGATAGAGGTACATAGTCCGTGGTGAAAATGAGGCGGTGGGGGCCAGGGAACTTGAAATCTTTGAAGAGATGTAAAGCATGGGAAGTATCACGGACATAGGTGGGAAGGGATTGAACAAGGGGAGATAAAACAGAGTGGAGATAGGCAGAAATTAGTTCAGTGGGCAGGAGCAAGCAGAGACTATGGGTCTGCCTCAACAGGCGGGTTTGCGAATCTTAGGTAGGAGGTAGAAACGGGAAGTGCGAGGTGTGGGAACTATAGGTTTGGTGGCCGTGGATGGGAGATTGTTCATTTTAGAAGTATCCACAGGAAATTGAGATTTGTGAAGTTCAGTATAAAAATCGTGAAAAATCTTATTAATTTCTTCATAATCCCAAGCCAGTGTGCCATCTTTCCTAGGGATTTTCAAAATTTGCCTTTTGGTTCTGGTCGTTTTTAATTGAGATGCAAGCAGTTCATTATTTTTATCTCCAAACATATAAAATTGAATTTTTAGCTTAATCAAGTAGTCTTCAATAGGATGAGTTAATAATAAATTATATTGTGATTGAAATTCCACCCTTTGTTTAAATTTTTTTTGGTGCCTACCAGGGAGAAGGCAATTCTAGATTTAGAGTTGTGCAATGAACCGGATTTGATCTGGGACCTCGAGGTAAAGGAGACATTAGAAGTAGTGACCATAATATGATATGTTTTAACCTACAATTTGAGAAGGAGAAGGGAAAATCGGATATGTCAGTATTACAGTTGAACAAAGGGAACGATGGACCTATGTGGGAGGAGCTGGCCAAAGTTCAATGGAACAAAACCCTAGCAGGGAAGACAGTGGAACAACAATGGCTGGTATTTCTAGGAATAATGCAGAAGGTGCAGGATCGGTTCTTTCCAAAGATGAAGAAAGTTCCTGAGGGGAGTAAGGGGAGGCTGTGGCTGACGAGGGAAGTAATGGACAGTGTAAAAATAAAAGAGAAGAAGTATAACACAGCAAAGATGAGCGGGTAACCTCAGGACTGGGAGGCTTTTATAGAGCAACAGAAGCTAACAAAAAAAGGCAATACACCGAAAAGAATGAGGAACGAAGGTAAACTCGCCGCGAATATAAAGGAGGATAGTAAAAGCTTCTTTAGGTATGTGAATAGCAAAAAAAAAAAATAGTTAAGACCGAAATTGGGTCATTGAAGACAGAAACGGGTGAATTTATTATGGGGAACCAGGAAATGGCAGATGAGTTGAACTGGTACTTTGGATCTCTCTACACTAGGGAACGCACAAACGATCTTCCAGATGCAATAGTGGCCAAAGGAACTAGGGTAATGGATGAATTGAAGGAAATTTATATTAGGCAAGAAACGGTGTTGGATAGACTGTTTGGTCTGAAGGCTGTTACGTCTCTCGGACATGATGGTCTGCATCTCAGGGTACTTACGGAGGTGGCTCGAGAAATCGTGGATGGATTGGTAACCATTTTCCAATGTTCTATAGATTCAGGAACAGTTCCTGCGGATTGGAGGGTGGCTAATGTTGTCCCACTTTTCAAGAAAGGAGAGAGAGAGAAAGCAGGGAATTATAGACTGGTTAGCATGACGTCAGTGGTGGGAAAAATGCTGGATTCAATTATAAAAGAGGAAATTGCGAGTTGAAGGATCAGTCCGAGTCAGCATGGATTTATGAAGGGAAAACCATGCTTGACTAATCTTCTGGATTTTTGTGAGGATATAACTATGAAAATGTACTAGGGAGAGCCAGTGGATGTCGTGTACCTGGACTTTCAGAAAGCCTTTGATAAAGTCCCACATAGGAGATTAGTGGGCAAAATTAGGGCACATGGTATTGGGGGCAGAGTACTGACATGGATTGAAAATTGGCTGACTGACAGGAAACAAAGAGTAGCGATTAACGTGTCCCTTTCGGAATGGCAGGCTGTGACCAGTGCGGTATCGCAAGGTTTGGTGATGGGATCGCAGCTGTTTATAATATCCATCAATGATTTAGATGAAGGCATTAAAAGTAATATTAGTAAATTTTCCGATGACACAAAGCTGCGTGGCAGTGTGAACTGTCATGAGGATATTATGAGAATGCAGTCTGACTTGGACAGGCTAGGTGAGTGGGAGAATACATGGCAGGTGCAGTTTAAATGGATAAATGTGAGGTTATTCACTTCGGTGGCAAGAACAGGAAGACAGATCACTATCTAAATGGAGTCAAGTTAGGAAAAGGGGAAGTACAACAAGATCTAGGTGTTCTTGTGCATCAGTCAATGAAAGCAGGAATTCAGGTACAGCAGGCAGTGAAGAAAGCTAATGGCATGCTGGGCTTTATTACAAGAGGAATTGAGTATTGGAGTAAAGAGGTCTTTTGGCAACCGTACAGGGCCCCGGTGAGACCCCACCTGGAGTATTGTGTGCAGTTTTGGTCTCCAAATTTGAGGAAGGACATTCTTGCTATTGAGGGAGTGGAGCGTAGGTTCACAAGGTTAATTCCCGGAATGGCGGGACTGTCATATGTTGAAAGATTGGAGAGACTGGGCTTGTATACACTGGGATTTAGAAGAATGAGTGGGGATCTGATTGAAACATATAAGATTATTAAGGGGTCAGACACGCAGGAGGCAGGAAGCATGTTCCCGCTGCTGGGTGAGTCCAGAACTAGAGGCCACAGTTTAAGAATAAGGGGTAGGCCATTTAAAACAGAGATGCGGATAAACTTTTTCACCCAGAGAGTGGTGGATATATGGAATGCTCTGCCCCGGAAGGCAGTGGAGGCCAAGACTTTCAAGAGAGAGTTAGATAGAGCTCTTATAGATATCGGGGTCAAGGGATATGGGGAGAGGGCAGGAACAGGGGACTGATTGTGTATGATCAGCAATAATCACAGTGAAAGGCGGTGCTGGATAGCAGGGCCGAATAGCATACTCCTGCACCTACTGTCTATTGTCCATTGTGTAAATAAGTCAATATTCGGGGAAATCGGCGTAAATATTATATAAATTTTTAATTTGTTTTGAAATCTTATCTAATTCTACTTTCGCCTTTTTTTAACATCAGCTGAATAAGAAATGTTCTGACCATGTATATGTGCTTTAAATGTATCCAATATGGTTAATTTAGACATACCACATATATCATTAAATAATTTTTTATCTGGTTTTCAGTAAAACTAACAAAGTCAGAATTTTGCAATAATGTTTGGGATAGGCGCCAAGGTGGATGTGCAAGGATGTGCAAGGATGACATCATCAAATTCGAAAGATAAACTCAAAGGCTCATGACCAGATATAGCAAGAGCGTTGTATTCACAATTATTAACACTTGCCAAGAAGCGAGGGTCGACTATAATAGAATCGATACTCGAATATTTTCGATAAAACTGTGAGTGAAAAAGAATATTCTCTGCATCAGGGTGTAAATACGTCCATAGTTCAATCAATACAAATCGGTCAAAATGGAATGAATAAATGACGCAGAGCGATTTGGAAGTCGCTGATTTGTTGAACTCTTGTCAATCAAGGGATTTAAACAACGGTTAAAATCCCCACCCATTATCAACATATATTCATTTAAATCAGGCAATAGAGCAAATACATTTTTTTTAAAAGAAGAATCATCTAAGTTAGGACCAAACGAATTGACCAAAACAACTTTTCTATTACAAATTACTCCTTTGATAATTAAAAATATACCATTAAAATTTGACCTAATATCCTCTTGAAGGAACAAAATATCGGATTTAATAAACATAGAAACCCTTTTAGTTTTGCTTTGAGAAAAAGAGTGAAATTGCAAACCATTCCACAATCCAAAAATTTTGTCTTGATCTCCTGCCCTGTTTTGCGTCTCTTGGGCATCAGTTTGGAATTGATTATTGGTTTTAAAAGTCTTTATTTTGTTAGATAGGATGACTCCAACCACGTACATTCCAACTTATTACTTTAATCCGTTTAAATACCATACTATAATATTGTTCTACTTTACACATGCGCATAGCACATACCAAATGCAGGATGATCAAAAATGGCGGCGATGAAGAATACAACCATATAAAAAAACACGCTTGCTCCGGAACCACCCAATGGGAAAAAAACCCTAACCCTGACCCCACCCCCTTCCCCCACAGCTCAGAAAATAGCAATCACCCTATGATCGAAAAACGAAGCCCAGACTTCCCTGTCTGTCCAAAGAAAATTGATAAAAGTTTCTCTACCTCGCCCGCTAGTTTAAAAAGTGGGAAATCCACTGACCTTGTAAGAAAAACGAGAAAGTCTTAACAGTGAAAAGTGTTTACATTCCAGCATCTATAAACTATCCCATGTTATATTTAATCATTTTTAAACAAAGAAAAAAACAAATAAAATTTCTAAACAATTATAACCAGCGTAATCTTAAATTTAACATTAGATCCTCTTATAAAAGCTTTAAATCCAGTTATAAGACACTATAGTATTCTATTACATAAAATACATACAAATATGTAGAAAAGAAATTTAAAAAATAAACAGTTATTAAGATCTTCAATATATTACCTAGAGAAACTAACACAATTCAGCACAATTTTTTTAAAAAGATCAAAAGAATCAAGAAGAAACATCAACAGTATATTTAACCCAACTAAATTTTCAAAAATACCAACTAATAATATTATATAAATAATTGAAACCTCAGCTAAGTGTATGTATGTATGTATGTGTGTGTGTGTGTGTGTGTGTGTGTGTGTGTGTGTGTGTGTGTGTGTGTGTGTGTACATATATAGTTAGTTAATTAAGAAAGAAATAGTAAAAAAAAACAAACCGGATATTAGGTTAAAGGAATAATTCCTTTTATCTTCATTTTGTCTCAGGGGAATGTCCGAATAACCATTTAAACAGTCATACTTGAACCACGAATCTTCTTTCCAACACAAACCGATAATATGCACAAATGAACAAGTTCCCTAATCTTAATAGATTAGCCTTCACAAATCTTCTTTCTGAAATGCTAACCAAATGATCTTCCAGACAGTTTAATCGGCAGTTACATAACTATTGTCTGAACAAACGCCAGTGCAACTTTAAGATTAAAAAATGTACGAGGAGGAGAATCCGGTGGAAAAACTTTAATTCCTGATAGTGACGCAAAAAAGGAAACTATTTCTTTTCATTTGCCTGTTTCATGACCAAATTTTGATCGTTGCTCCTTTACCTGCTTCAGATAATCTTCATAGAAACGGTGCTCAGATTTCTCAAATCTGAAAAGTCTCTGCTTTCTTGCCTGTCGCATTAATTGATCCTTAAAGTGATGATAATAAACCAAAACAGACCGAGGTTTATCTTGATGTCTCGAATAAAACCATCAGTGTGTTCTTTCTATACACGGCGTCTGCGATAGTATAGTTGGAAATTAGGTATAAAAAAGCTTACCAAAGCAACAGTTAAATCTCAATTTTCGATTTTTTCCTGCAGCCCAACAATTCGTTCATTCCTTCGGCGAGACCTAGTTTCCAGGTCTATAATCTTATATCGATATCTTTCCAAACAAGTTGAAGTTTCAAGCAATTTTTGTTTAGTTATCTTCAATTCCTCTTCATTTGTAATGCCTTGAGTTCCCAAATCATTAGGTTTTATCAGAAATTACATCATTTCATTACTGTTCTTTTCCAGTTGGTCTTTAATTGAATTCAGTCCGGACCATATCTTCGACCCACGACGGCAATTTATCAGATCTTTCCTTTTGTGTCCTTACTTACCCGTTGCCTTAATCGCTAGGTACGGACAGGTTCTTCCCACTCCTCAAAGACATATTGTTCCCCTTCAAGAATCAGCAACTAAAAATTTTAAATTCGAATTTTAAACTGGGGGAACGGAACAAAACTAGGAGCAGCACAGAATCTGCTGTTACTCCATTGTCAGACAGGCGCAGTCTCCTGCTGTTCTCGTTTCCATGCTAAACACAGTGAGTAAAGAGAGTAAGCTGAAATCAGCATTCCACTGAGACGCGAAACAAAAGTAAAAAAAAATCTACACATTTAAGGCAAAACACAATTAGGGATAACTAGATTTACATTTGATTTACAAATTTTCCCAGTTAGTGTAAACAGATATTTTGCCCTATTTTTCAGCAGCTCCCCGAATTTCCTTTGTGTCAGTCCATAGATACACGTGTTGGTACAGGAACTAAGAGATACTAACATCTACCCAAACTCTTGTAGGATAAATGTAGGCGTATTGTAATATTTGTCTGTGAAAAACACGTTTACTTCTGCCCAGGTCATGGACGGTACAATGTTGGTTATCCACAATAATATGAAATTGGCAGATAGAGAGAACAACAAAACCATTGACTTTCTCCGGTTCATAACCTCTGGATCACTTTTGTTGTCAGTATTGCTCCGAAGTCCACGACGAACCATATTCGCTGCTATAATAGATCTGCTGGTTAAAGCATTGAACAGCAGAATTAAACCAATCGGTAATAATGGGGTCATGATGC
This sequence comes from Hypanus sabinus, assembly GCF_030144855.1. Lineage (NCBI taxonomy): Eukaryota > Metazoa > Chordata > Chondrichthyes > Myliobatiformes > Dasyatidae > Hypanus > Hypanus sabinus. Next base: position 105,484 of record NW_026781663.1, read on the forward strand.
TGCCAAATATTCCGTAGCCCCTCTACAAGCATGATGTATAGTACTCGAGTTTGGGTTTCCCTGACTCTCCTGCAAAGTAAAAGGTAAATTGCTGAACACAGCTACCTCCGGCCACTGCCACGATATACCTCCGGTCGCTGTTCCCTCCGTACAATATCGGGTCCGCAACTCCGGAAGGCAGATCGCGACGTAGCGATCGAAAGTGAAAGCGATTGCCAAACGTAACAATCCAATGTTGCAGTCCCCAGTATAGGTCCCAGAGCTCGCAGCCGAGATTTTATCATGAAGACAGCATACAAATAGAAAGTATTGATTTTATACAATACAACACCAAAGTGAACGACCATCAGATCAGCTGCCGCAATGGCCACGAGGTAGCGAGTGATACATTTAGAGACCCCACAATTTCTGCGAGACAGGATCACAATCGCCGCTAAATTAACTGAAACAAAAGAAAAAGATTCATTGTTTAATTGGTCTCGAGTGCTCAGCGTGACTTTATTTGCATGCTAAGGCTGGTACTCCAGATCGCGCCTCTGCCCGAACTGGCCGCCAGTGCGCGAGTGCGCCTGCGCTGACTGAGCTGGTTTTTGGTGATCAATCACCCTGACACGCATTCAACAACAAGCAACTGCGCTCCCGCCAGTTTCACGCCGTGATGACAATGGGCAAGAAAGAAAGCGGCTCGACCTCCGATGGTTTTATCAAGTAGAGAACAGACAACAGGGTATACTTGGATCAGATCGGTTGAGACATCCTTCATTAACTCTCCTGGCTCCATGTCCTTCTCTCTGGTGTTGATTTATGACCCTCTCGTGTTCTTTGTCCACATTTAGTGGGGACAGGTTGTACACGATTGGACAAAAGGCTCAGATAGAGAAAGGGACAAAGTACTTAGGAGTGAAAATAATGAGCTAAAAATAAATTAATATCAGGCTGCGTAAGTGGTAATGAAATCATTCAGTTCGTCTGTATTAATAGGAGTGTCTTTTACTGGAGGTTCAGAATTCAAGGTTGTCAAATGAATCTGTGGCTGAAAACTGTGGAAAGTGCAAAGACAGTTCTTTTAAAATTTATTGGCATCTCTTTACTCTACAAGTGATCTGCAGCTTGCACCTGTACGGTGGAGGGGCATAACCCGAGGTTTGCTATGCTACGATTACGTTGACCAGTGGATGGGTTCAACAGCACAAGGGAGGCGAAAGAAGCAGGAAGTTGATGAAGAAGTCAGTCGGATTACCTTCAGCAGACAGGCAAGGCAACAGATGTTACATTAATGGCTAGAAGATCTATTTTATTGAATTGGAAAGAAATTAATCCTCCAACTGTATTTCAGTGGTTTTCTCAAACTATTTCTTGTTTGAGATTAGAAATAAATAGAAGTGTGGTTTTTGAACCTTCAGTTAAATTTGAAGAAGCTTGGAGACCTTTTATTCAACATTTTCACATGAGTTGAATTGTCTTTTCCTAAACCTTACTTATACTACCCTTAATTAATTGGATGGAGGTTCGGAGTTATTGTCACTACTGTATATGTACTTAATATTATTCAATGGCCCATGTTGGTTAGTGTTTATTTTTTTGCTTTTTTCCCTCTTTTTTGGGGTTTTTTCTTTTTTTACTTTTTACTTCTTTGTTCAGCAATGTTCTGGGTTTGAGAGGTTATATATTTTTAATATTACATATCTAAATGTCTATTTAAACTATTAATTATGTACTCTCAAACATTTTGTATTCATGTTTCATTTATGTTTGTTTAAAACTAATAAAAAGATTTAAAAAGAAAGAAAGGCAACAGAAAGGTAATGACTGGGGCAAAGCGAATTCACTGCATTCAAAGAAGAGACAGCAATGCGCTATTGCGGTCGTATGCCCATTACAGAAACGTTGCGCAAAAGAAGAATGTAAGACCATAAAACATACAAGAAGGATTAGGCCATTCGGCCCACGGGGTCTGCTCCGCCATTCCATCATGACTGTCTCTATTATTCCTCAACCCCATTCTTATGCCTTCTCCAGGAAACCTTTGATGCCCTGATTACTCAAGAACGTCATCCTCCAGGTTAAATATAACCAAAGTCTTGGACTGCACAGTCACCCGTGCCAAGGTATTCTAGAGATTCACCAGACACTGGCGATATTTTTTCCCAATCTTTGTTTAGATTGGATGTTCTCTATGCTGAAGCTGGGTCTCTGGTTCGAAACTCCAACACTGGCGGAAACATCCTCTCCACATCCACACATTGTTGACCTTTCAATATTCGATACATTTTAATGACATCAACCTAATTGTTGTAAACCCAGTGTGTACAGTCCCAGATCTACCGAACTGTCCTTATCTGTTAGCACTTTTATACCTGGGATCATTCTCCTAATCATCCTCTGGACTTTCCCCAATGCCGGCACAGCTTCTCTTCGATTAGGGAATCAAAGCTTCTCATAATACTCCATGCATTCTGATGAATGCCTTATAAAGTGTCAGTGTTCATCCTTGCGCTTGCGTTCTTGTTCTCAGGAAATGAATGCTAACGTTGCATATACATTCTTTAAGAGCGACTCATCCTGCAGGTTGACCTTAAGGATCTCCTAAACTCGGTCTCCCAGGTGCGTTTTCACCTTTAAATTTTGAATGTCCTCCCCGTATAGACCATAATCTGCTCCTTTATTCCTTCTATGCATTTTGCTGCACCACCCTTCACCTGGCACTTCGCTGTCCATTGACACAATCAGTCAAATTCCTTCTGCATACACCCCGCTGCCTCCGCACTATCTGCCCCACCACCTTTCCTCGTAACTTCCGCAAACATGTCCATAAAACCATCTATTCCTTCATCCAAATCATTGACACATAACATGAAATGTTTCGGTCCCAACACCAATGACAGAACACAGCACAACGTAGCGGAATGCAGAGTAGAGCCACCATAACTATTCCTGTTAGAGGACATCATAAATCAAACACATTCACTCAGGTTTAGATTCTGAACCAAAGTCAGGTTTACTACCAGCGCCAAATGTTGTGGATTTCATTGCACCCGAAACATAATTTTGTCAGATTATGTTAAAGTTCATTAAAACAAACAAAAATACCAGAAATACAAATTAAAAAAAAACAATGAAAAGTGCTTCTATTTTCAATATTTCCTGAGTGAGTTGATATAAAAGTCCTCGATAGAAAATCATGAACGCTCTAAATTAAAGCGCACAATTTAAGGATTACAGTATGCCTCACATCTCCGCATTTCAGCTACCTGACCTGGAAGAGCAACGGCGGCCAGTACGGGATAGTAAATACGGACAAGATAATAAATTGCTGAATATCCCATTTTCTGCCAGAAGCGGCGATCAGATGTACGAAAACTGCCAACTGTCCAGATGACCTCGTTGAACGAGACCTTCTTCACCAGGAGGAATGTCCCTTAAGCCAATTAATGCTCCCGTCCCCTTTAGTTGCATTAGCTATAGGACGGAGAACAAACAACCAGTGTTTGTTTCGGTCTATTTTTACTCATTATGACATTGTGTCACACACTTAACTCTTCGTGCGGCATCGATGTTCTTAAAATTTATTTTAGAGGGTCAGAGAAATGTTGTACTACAGCATAGAAAACAGGACCCATCCAGTTCGTGTCTAATTCTGCCTGAACTTCCATGCAGCTCTATTCATTTACTTGCCCAAATTTGTCTTAAATGTTACATCAAAACCACGTCCAGCCCTTTCTCTGGCAGATAGTTGCACCCTCACTCCAGCCTCTGAATCAAGTCCCTCATCAGGTTTCCCTTAAATATTTCACTATTCACCCTTAACCTATGACAGATAGTTCTACTCTCACAAAAAGAATGACTAATGCCTGTTTCCATTTTCTCCTCATAATTTAATTCATACGAAGGCTCCACAAATTCTGCTGCGCTCGAGGTAAGAAAAAGCAATATCTTAACCTCTTCAAACATTCCCTATGAATCAGATCGTCAAGTCTTGACCATGTCGTTGTAATTTTGCGCTGTACTCCTTCAATCTCAGCGATACTTTTGTGCAGGTAGTTGATCAGAACTCCACACGATCCTCCAAAATGAGCCTCACCAAAGTTTAATGCAACTTCCGACTAACGTCTGAACTGAAGAGTTTGATTTATCAATGCCAATGAGCCCAAAACCCTCTTTACGACCCGATCTCCCTCAGACGCCATTATCAATGAATAATGGATCTGTACTCACAGACACCTTTGTTCACTGAGCTACTCAGAGCCGTACTATTCCATGTGTACGTCCCACGCTGGTCAGCCCTCCCAGTGTGCAAATCCCACACGTCCGCATTAGCAACGGAGCCAGCGGTGAGCACTGCGGCACTCCACAATTTTCACGCCTCCATTCAAAGTGGCCACCATAAAGCGACCCTCTCTGGCTTCTACCGTAGTCATGTTGAATCAGGTTTACCACATCCCACTGAAAGAAAGGGACTGAACTGTCTGGACTAACCTCCCATGTGGGATTTGTCAAACGTCCTTTTAATTTCCAATTCGACGAGATCCACGGACAGGTCTTCATCGGCGTTCTTGGAAACTCCTGGAAAATTCTGTCAGATTACGTATGTAACGCGCTGCATTGTCTCACTGCTAATGTAACGGACTGTCTGTAAGGTTTCACTGCTAATGTTTCTCTGTAGCAGCATGGTTTGGGTTAGAGCTAGAGATAAGGGGGGCTTTGGAATGTGTGCTATCCAATGAGAAGCATGTTGTTTCTTTCCTGTGCGGCTGAGAAAAGGTATTCACGTTTTTTTGGCGAGGGATTAAGAGGGAAGACGCGAGTGGAGAGAGTTGGTTGACCGCCGTATGGAGTGGACTTACAGCGAGGCTCCAAGGGTCGGCAGGAAACGAATGGATGGAAACATGAGCTCCAACTTTGCACATGAGACTGTTTCATGAGAATGGGTCCTTTTCCTTTTAAGTTTCTTTACGAACCATGCGGTCAAATTAAGAACTATAAAGCTCAATCGTATGATTGCATACTGTGTACTGTTTGCTATTTCCTGCTACTGATCTGTAACAGGGTGAAACATCACGTAGCATCCACCCAAACAATATTTCTTCTGTCTGGCCGGGGCTGTGGCTGTCCTCCCCGAGATGAAGCCGCTAGCCGAACCTTGGATCCCAAATCTCGGGTTGGGAACAGTGGGTTCTGAGCCAGCTGGAAAATGGGCTGCAAAATGGCAGATGAAATTTAATGCAGACAAGTGTGAAGTGTTGGACTTTGGGAGGACCAACCAGGGTAGGTCTTAGACAGTCAGCTTTAGCGCACTGAGGAGTGCGATATGACGAGAGGATCTGGAAATACAGTTCCAGAATCCATCGAAAGTGTCTGCACAGGTAGATAGGGCCGTAAAGAAGGCCTTTGGCACATTGGCCGTCATTGGCCGTCATAGATCAATGCGTTGGTGAGAACTAAGTGTACTGTGTGCAGTCTTGGATATTTGCCTACCGGAAAGGTTTAAATAAGATTGAAAGTGTTCCGAGAAAATTTACAAGGATGTTGCCGGGACTAGATGACCTCATGCCCTTGCACCCACTGCCCCAGTCAAGGAATTCAACCATGTAATACACTTCTGCCACCCCGTTTACGTGTCCATAGCGATGTGCCAACCCTTCAACCTGCTCTAAATCAATTCAATTCTCCTCCCTCCTCCTAGCCTTCCATTGTCTTGTCATACATTTGCCTACCTCAGAGACTAATAAATGTCCCGAATGTCTCTGCCTCAGCAAACAGCCCTAGCAGTGTATTCGCTGCCACACATCTCTCGCTATGTTTAATACCATAAGGTATAGGAAATTGAGTAGGAAATTTCACTCCTTCATTGTGCTCCGCGGGCTATTATTGCCGATATGTTATCCCTCTCCACCCCATATTCCTGCAGTCTCTCTGTAGCCTTTGATGCCCTCACCAGCCAAGAGCCTATCAAACTCCGCTTTAGATATACATACCGACTTGTCCTCTACGCACATCGTTGCCAGTGAATTCCACATATTCACCTCAATCTATCTAAATAAATTCTTCCGCATCTCCGTTCTAAATGAATATCCTTCTCTTCCGAGGCTGGGCTTCTGGTTTTACACTACCCAGTGTAGGAGGCATTCTTGGTTCGTCCACTCTGTCAAAGTCTTTCAACTTTCGACAGTTTTCAGTCAGATCTCCTTCATTCGTCAAGCAATCCAGTACAGGTCCAAAGCCGTCATATATTCTTCACATGTCAAAACTTCCATGGTGGAAAGCATTCTTGTGAACTCCCCTGGAACTGCTCTTATGTCTCTACATCCTTTCTTAGACATGGGGCACAAAACCGGTCCGATGAATGCCTTATGATGCCTTTGAAAGGAGAGCCATCGTTATTTTTATATTCTAGTTGCCTTGAAAGAAAACACATTGTATTTTCCTTCCTTACCACAGACTGAATCAGCAATTACACCTGAAGGGAAACCTGCCAACTCCCCGGTCCTTTTGCATTTTTCATTTCTGAATTTGCTTCACGTTTAAAAAAGGAAGTCTACACATTTATTCCTGTTGCTATAATGAATGGCAACGCATTTCCCCGCTCTGTACTCAATCCGTCACTTACTTGCCTGTTCTCTCCTGTCTTAGTCCTTCTACAGACTCATGGCTTCTTCAGCGCAATTTGCATCATCCAATATCATCGATATCATTGACATATGGTGCAGAAGGGACAGAGAAAATTGTAATGCAGTGGTCATAAGGGATCCCATAGTTTCGGAAACAGTCAGGAGCTTCTGCCAGCCTGATAGAGATGGTGTGTTGCCTCCCAGGTGCCAGGTTACGAGATATCTCGGATAAGGTGCAATGTATACTGAAGGGAGAAGTCTTGATTCACGATGGTACCAAGGACATAGGTGAAAAAGGGAGGATATCCAGAAAGCAGAATTCAGGTAGTTGGGTGTGAAGCAGGACCTCCAGGGCAGTTATCTCAGGATTTCTGTCCGTACCACGTGCTAACAAATGCAAGAATAGCATGATCATGCATATTAATGAGTGACTGAGAGTCTGGTGTAGAGGGCAGGGCTTCAGATGCCTGGATCATTAGGGCCTCTTCTGGGGAAGTTCCACCCTGTACAAAAAGGATGGGTTATACCTGAACCCAAAGGGGTCCAATATCCGAGCGGGTAGGTTTAATAGTGCTGCCAGGGAGGTTTTAAACTAAATAGGCCGGGAGATCGAACAGGAGCGATAGGGCTGAGGAAGGGATAAACAAAAATAAATCAGCGATAGCGTGCAAGAAAGATGACAGAAAGGACAAGCAGGAAATGAGGCATAATCACAGCCAGTGGAATGAGTTACAGGGCAATAGAGGCGTGGTGCAGTTAAAACAGAAAGCAACAAATGCTAGCCTGCAAGTGTTATATTTGAATGCACGCAGCGTAAGAAAGAACATGGAGGATCTTGAAATTCTACTACAAGTATGACACTGTGGCCATCTCTGAAACTTGGTTGAAGAATGGCTGCCATTGGAGTCAAAAGGGTTTATTAAATGTTGCATAATTGCCATTACAGAAGTTTATTAACTATTGAACACATAAGAGGAAGTCATTTTCTGCGATATTTTGAACATATGAATGCCTTGCCGATTTGAAATACAGCACGAGGTTTGGAGATAAGTGAGTCCAATTGAAAGAGAGAGAGAAGGATTGCATCCATGAATGGCTTTATGTGAGTCGTGTGTTTCTTTCCTTTGTGTTGGGGGGTTTGATTGAATTAATCTTCTTTTTCACCATACTTGTGACAAAAATATCTTGTCACCTTGCGAGATATGATTTCCAGGAACTGATGCGAAATTCGGAGGCTGCGATTCTTTCCGAAATTCTATGAAGTGTTAGTGTATGTGAGTCTCAGCTCCTGACATCTCCCTTTCCCAAGTTCTTTAACTGAACCTTTAACCTGGGGAAGTGCCAAATAATATTGTGGAAATTTTTAGTTTTCCGTTCCAATAACATTGAACATGTCCAGGTTCCGCTTCCCGATCGGTTGCGACTGTTACCATTGCAGTATTTTTGTTAAACTGGTGGGCCGCTGTACAGAATATTCCATATAGGGTGTCGCGTCCTGCATGTTTCTGTGTTCGTCTCACAGTACATTAACAAACGAACGATCACGTTGTCCTCCCTTTCTGCATCAGCGATACTGTCCCTGGTTTCCCATCGCACTCCCTTTACACTCTGTTACCCGACCCTATCTATTTTGAAACATCTAAAACCTGGAAAGTCCTGCAGCCATTCCTGCCCTTGTGACAGTCGGGTGTCTGTGATAGTTTGGTACGTACTTCAACCAAAGTGACAATCACGCCAGCAGCTTTGAACGTTTGTATTGCTACCTGCCTGAACTGTATGAAGTCAGTAATTTTCCGCCAATTCTGCACATTCAGGAGGCATATGATGGTTTGAATACGTGACATATTTGCCAAACCTGTTCAACGTAAAACGGCTTTATTTGAAAACTCCGCTGTATTGTGATTAGATGCGGGCGTTATCTACACAGATGGCCATTTAATGTAAACACATACGTCATTCCATTCCTCAGCTCTTCTCTGAATTTCCTTTGTGTCAGTGTGTAGATACAAGTGCTGGTGAACACGCTGAGAAATTGCAACATGTACGCAAACTGCTGTAGGATGTATACCGGGGAACTCAAATATCTGTCCTCGTAAAAATAGTTTTGCACTTGCCATTTTAGAGAATGGGCGACATAGGGCATCCAAAATAATATGAAATTATCTGATATAGAAAACAATAAAATCATCGATTTACTTCGTTTTTCCACCTCGGCATCTTTCTGATTGTCGCTGCTATTTGCCACAACGATATGTCTTACGGTTAACCCGTTAAACACCAGGATTAATCCTATTGGTAGCAATGGTGTTAAAATACGCTCCAGTAATTGGTATCCTGTCCACACGGGTGAAGTATAGTATTGATATGAGCCGATGCACGGCCACGGCGTGTTGTCAATGATGACGTAAGGTTCAAGGGCAAAGTAAGTCGGGACACATCTCCCGCAGCTCACTATAACCACGGTCACGATAACCACCATTGCTGTTCTCTCGGTGCAGAATCGCTCCCGCAGCTTCCGGCAACATATTGCGATGAAGCGATCGAAGGTAAAACTGACGGTAAACCAAACAGAACAGTCCGTTGCTACACCGACAAATACAAGTGTCAGAGCGCATACAGAAGTGATGATCAGGGATCTAGAATAAATGTAGATATTATTGATTTGTTCCACTAAAGCAGCAACGATAACAACCATCAGATCCGCTGTCGCCATTCCAACCAGATAACGGGTGCTGCATTTGGCGAGTCCACATTTTACCGGAGAATGGATCACAATCGCCACTCGGTTAACTGCAAGAAATTTGGAAACAAAATAGAAATATGGTCAGCTCTCTGAATGCCCCCATTCTACCGATGCTATGCAGCGTATGGTCCGTTTGGAAGTGGAAAGCGGGAATCCAGTGTGTGCGGCCTCGGTCGCTGCACTCCGGCTGGAGGACAATGACAGATGTGAGTGTCAGTGGATTGGCGACCTTCCCACAGTTTAGAGCGAGGCATCCGAGTTCCACGACTCACGGACCGGTGAGCAGTCGATCGCTCCTGTAAACAACACCGTTTCCATTATTAGAGGTGAAATAGCTGAGGGGATTGTTTGTAGCAGTGACAAAGTGGAGTCAAGGAGATATAAAGCACGAGTTCTCATTTACTGACTCACGGAAGAATAGCCCTACGTCTTGGAAATAGACTGGACCGTCATTTAAATAAGCTGTCATGTTGTTATAAGAAAGAAGTGTCTGTACTGATAGAGACTCGGACCTAGAAAAGCAGAGACCAGCATCACCTCAGAAAGCCAAGCGAGTTGAAATTATGAAACATTGACAATATCACCACCAACTTAATTGACAACAGAAGAAAACCCTGCGATCGCAGTATGGAAAATGGAAGTAAAACCATTAGATGCCTGAATCCTCCATTCCGGAAACACGTTTCAGCCGACGGTAGCATTTGTGTTCAGTAACAGTGCGGATACCGCAGCAGAGTAACAACGGCACAATGCATAAACTAACCAGCTCCGGCATCTTACCGGGGACACCAACCGCTACAAGTGTGGGATAGAAAATGGCCGCGATGTAGTAAATCGCCGGATATCCCATATTCCGTCAGAAGCAGCGTTCAGTTGTACGGAGCGTTTCAGCTGCTCAGATGGACTGGTGATTGGTTTAGTAGACTTTTACTGAGGTGAGAGCAATTCCACCGAGGAAATTAGCGTGGCTATCACGTCAGGAACATTAGTGACAACCAACTGCACAAACACTTACGTTAACCTATTTTTACTCACTGTCTAGGTGTCATGAATTTGACTCCTCAAGGGATATTGCAATCTATTTACTTTGAAACAAAATATGATGCTAATTTTTCATGTTATTTTCCATGAAACAAGGCTTCAGCTAATTAAATAGGATGTTTTTTTTTAATATCTGTGTTGCATTTAACGTTGGTATTGATCTTGAAGTCGATTTATTTTGTAACATTTGACGGAGCACATTCGTTTCTGAAAATGAGCGGAGCAGTTTGGTCTGGCAAGGGAAATAGAAAACACTTCTTTATTAAAGGGGAACATTCATTCTTCTTTTCAAACATTTTATTATTATTATTATTATTATTATTATTATTATTATTATCATTATCATCATCATCATCATCAACATCATCATCCTCTTCATCAAAAACCCATTAGGTGTTCAACTGCGGAGCCATGTGTCATACAAAAAGTTTCTAAAGATAAACATCAAACCGGCAGTAAAAAAAAATACAATTCGATCGTGGAGGAAATCTAATAATTAACTCAAATGGTAGTAACGAACAAATGAACCCCATCTTTTCACAAAATCAAATATAGGTTCGAAGGTTCGACTAATTTTCTCCAAACAAAGACATAATATCACTTGAGAGAACCATTGTGACAGAGTGGGAGCCGACGTATCCTTCCTCTTCAACAGAATGGCCTTCCCTGCTATCAATGTAACAAACGCAATAACAAGTTGGTCAGACAAAGAAATACAACGGATGTTTTGGGGGAAGAGCACAGTTAATCTCTTAGGTTTTAAATTAATTTTAAGTGCTTTAGAAATTATAGAAAAAATGACTTTAAAAACTTTTCCAGTATGGAGCAAGACCAAAAATTGAGTGTCAGTGTAGCTGACTCAGTTTTAGATCTATCTCAGTAACTATCAACATTAGGAAAGATTGTAGAAAATCCCTCCATCGCCAAAGAGTAATGATGTACAATTTTAATTTGAATCAACGAATGGCTAGCACAAATCGAGGAAGAGTTAACCAACTTCAAGATCCGCATTCAGTCCTCCGTTATCAAAGTAAAATTAAGTTCCTTTTCCCAAGCTTGTTTAATCTTAGAGAAAGGGCGTTTATCCCATTGTAATAATAAATTATAAATTCGTCCAATCGAACCCGTGATCAAAGGGTTCATACCCAGAATAGTTTCTAACAGGACTGCCTCTAATATGCAAGGAAAATTACTTAAATATTTTGTAAAAAATGTCTAACTTGAAATGTCATTCAAAGAAGACTTTAAAATAACTTTGATAAATTAAACCACAAAGTTTAAGTACTATAAGATTAAAAAAATTACGGAACTGGAGCCAAATTTTTAAAGAATACTGAATCACAGGGTATAAATTTCAATTAGCAACTTTAGTTAAGTGTATAGGTAGAGCAGCTCCCAATAACGATGTTAAATAAAACTGTTTCACAGCTTTCAATTCCGAATCTACACAAATTGGCGGCTCACTCTTATCAAACTCATTGTAACCAAAAGGACATATATCGCTCATTAACAGCCCAGTAATACACTCTTAAATTAGGCAAAGCGAGACCTCCGTCCTTTTTCAATATTCATAAGTGACATTTACCAATTCTTGGTCTTTTATCATTCAAAATAAAAGACGAAATAATAGAATCAATTCGATCAAAAAACTTCTTTGTCAAAAAACAAGGATATTCTGAAATACATATAAAAATTTTGGTAAAATCATAATTTGATTATATGGATGCGGCCAGCAATTGAAAACGTAAGTGGCTTCCATCTGCTAAATAAATACTTCATTGATTCTAACAAAGAACAAAATTAGCTTTATAAAGATCCTTATTCTTTTTAGTGATGATAACGCCCAGATATCTAAACCAACCCAAAACTTTGCAAGGAGTATTATCATATAAATAAATTCACTTAAAGGAAACAGTTCACTTATATTAAAATTATTTTTATAACATGCAAAATCACCACATTCATTAAATAATTTGAGCAAGGCAGGGTAAGATTCCGCCGGATTAGATCTTTAAGACAGTAAATCGTCAACATAAAGAGAATTCTTATGAATGGTCTCATTCACAAGAATCCCATCAATATCTTTAGCTTCACGAAGAGCAATAGCAAGGGGTTCTAATATTAGGTTAAATAACAAAGGACTTAATGGACGACCTTGTCTTGTTCCCCGGGAAAACTGAAAAAAGGGATCTACAAATATTAGTAATAACAGTAGCAATAGGAGATCTATATATCATTCTCATTCAATTACGGAAGTTAACACCGAAACCAAATTTCCTAAAACATTAAATAAATGTTTCCATTCGACTCGATCAAACGCTATTTCAGCATCCGAAGTGACGACGCATTGTGGAGTTTTAAAAGAAGACGAAAATAGAATTTTAAATAATCTCCGAATATTTGAAAAAAGGAATAACGACCCTTTATAAATCCTGTTTGGTCTTTAAAAAGAATTGTACCCAAATTAGTATCTAATACCGATTGGCCATTATCTTTGACACGATCTGAGCTACAACATTCAATAATGAAATTGGTTCATATGAGGCACAATTAGTTGGATCCTTATCCATTTTGAAAATTAAATAAACAGAAGCCTCAAAAAAAGTAGAGGTAAATCATCTTTCACAGAAGAGTCTTCCAACATTTCCAGCGGAGGAAGCAATTTTCCAATTTTTTTTATAGAATTCTACAGGGTAGCCATCAAAGCCTTACAGATTGGATTGAAAAAATAGCTTTATGAATTTCGGCTTCAGTAATTTGGGCGTCAAGATTTTTTTTAAATCCTCAACAGAATTTTGAGGAAAAGCAACCTTTCGTTAAAAATAAACATTCATTTTCGAAGAATCCAGTGGAAATCGAGATTATAAATCTCGGTATAAAAATCTTGAAAAATCTTATTAACTTCTTCATAATCCCAAGCCAATGTGCCATCTTTCCTACGGATTCACAAAATTTGCCTTTTGGCTCTGGCCGTTTTTAATTGAGATGCAAGCAGTTTTTTTTTATTTTTTATCTCCAAATATATAAAATTGTCGTTTTATCTTAAGCAAGTAGCCTTCAAAAGGATGAGTTAATAATAAATTATATTGTGATTGAAGTTCCACCCTTTGTTTAAATAAATCAATATTAGGGGGAATCGCATGAATATTATCTAAATCTTTAATTTGTTTTGAAATCTTATCTAATTCTACTTTTTCCCCTTTCCCTCCTTTTTTTCTCTGTCTGCCTATCACTCTGCCTGTTCTCCATCTCCCTCTGGTGTTCCCCTCCCACTTTCAATCTCCCTAGGCCTCCCTTCCCATGATGTTCTGACCACGTAAAACTGATTTAAATGTATCCCATATGATTAATTTAGACATAACCCCTATATCACTAAAAATTTAAAAAAAACTTATCTGGGTTTCAATAAAACTAACAAAGTCAGAATTTTGCAATGATGCTTGAGATAGGTGCAAGGCGGGCGGGCAGGGATAAACGTAAAAAAAAGAATATTTTTCTGTCATCAGGGTGTAAATATCTCCATAGTTCAATCAATCCAAAATCAGTCAAAAAGGAATTAATAAGTGACGCAGTGCGATTTGGATGTCGCTGATTGGTTGAGCTCTTGTCAATCAAGGGATTTAAACAACAGTTAAAATCACCGCCCATTATCAACGTATATTCATTTAAATCAGGCAATAGAGCCAGTACATTTATTACAAAAAGAAGGATCATCTATGTTAGGACCATACAAGTTGATCAAAACAACTTTTCTATTACAAATTGCTGCCTTAGCAATTAAACATTTACCATTACAATCTGACTTAATATCCTCTAGAAGGAAAAAAATATTAGATTTCACAAAAATAGACAGCCCTTTAGTTTTACTTTGAGAAGTAGAGTGAAACTGTAAATCATTCCACAATCTAAAAAATCTGTCTTGATTTCCCGCCATGACATGTGTCTCTTGAGCAAAAATTATATCAGGTTGGTTTCGATTAACAATTTTATGTCTTTTTTCGTTTGATAGGTTGATTCCAACCAGGTGCATTCCAACTTATTGCATTAATCCATTTATATACCATGCTATAAGTTTATTCTACTTTACTGATGCGCAGACCGCATACCAATACGGGATTATCAAAAATGGCAGCGATGAAGAATACAACCTCATAGAAAACAAACATGCTCCGAAACCACAGAATGGGGAAAAAAAAACTAACTCTAACTTTAAACCAAACCCTTCCCCCCACAGATCAGAAAAAAATAAAAGCAGGTGCCCTATCACAAAAAAAAAACGATGCCAAGGACAGGTCTGTCCGTTCAAGGAAAATTTAAAAATGTTCTCTACCCCGCCCCTTAGTTAAAAAAAAATGAAATCCACTGACCTTGTAAGAGAAACGAGAAAGTCTTAATTGAGAGAAGTGTTTATATTCCTGCATTTACAAATTATCCCATGTTTCTATTTAATCTTTTTTAGGAAACGAAAAAAATATCTCTTAAAAAGGAAAACATCCCCATCTTAAATTTAACATTAGATCCATTAAAAAAAGCTTTAAATTCGGTTATAAGATGCTATAATATTCTATTACCGAAAAACATACTAATATATTGAAAATACATTTAAAAATAAACAGTTACTGAGATCTAAAATATAATACCTAGAGAAACCAAGCATTGTGTTTAACAACAAATCAACAGATTTTATTTTTGAAACAAGCTGAAAAAGCATTAGTATTTCCAGATCTTTAAGTTTTCCCAGAAATACATCATTTCATTACTGCCCTTTCCAATTGGTCTTTAATTGAATTCAGTGTCCAAACCATGTCTTCTGCCCACGACGGCATTTCATCAGATCTTTCCTTTTGCATCTTTCCTTTCCCTTCCTGTTGCCTTTATCACGAGGTTCCGACAAGTTCTTCCCACTCCTCAAAGGCATATTGTTCCCCTTCAAGAATCAGCAACTAATTTTTTTAAATTCGGAGTTAAAACTCGGAGGAATTCCAATGAGCCACGATACAAAAGGAAAGTATTCTACATATTTAAGGCAAAATACAATTAGGGACGATTAGATTTATTATTTTTTTATTTACAAAGTTTCCCATTTAGTGTAAAAAGATATTTTGCACCATTAATCAGCTGCTTCCTGAATTTTTCTGTGTCAGTCCATAGATACACGTGTTGGTGCAGGAACTAAGAGATATTAACATCTACCCAAACTCTTGTAGGATAAATGTAGGCGTGTTGTAATAGTTGTCTGTGAAAAACACGTTTACTTCTTCTCAGGTCATGGACTGTACAATGTTGGTTATCCACAATATTATGAATTTGGCGGATAGAGAGAACAACAAAACCATTGACCTTCTCCGGTTCATAACCTCTGGATCACTTCTGTTGTCAGTATTGCTCCGAAGTCCACGCCGAACCATATTCGCTGCTTTAATAGATCTGGTGGTTAAAACATTGAACAGCAGAATTAAACCAATTGGTAATAATGGGGTCATGATGGTGTCAAATATTTCGTAGCCCCTCCACAAGGATGATGTATAGTACTCGAGTTTGTGTTTCCATGACTCTCCTGCAAAGTAGAAGATACATTGCTGAACACAGCCTCCTACGGCCACCGCCACGATCACCACGGTCGCTGTTCTCTCCGTCCAATATCGGGGCCGCAGCTTCTGACGGCAGATCGCGAAGTCGTGATCGAAAGTGAAAGCGACCGTCAGCTAAATTGAACAATCCAATGTTGCAGTCCCCAGTATAGGTCCCAGAGCTCACAGCCGAGATTTCATCATGATGTCAGCATACGAATAGAGAGTATTGATTTTATACAATACAACACCAAAGAGAACGACCATCAGATCAGCTGCCGCCATGGCCACGAGGTAACGACTGATACATTTAGAGACCCCACGATTTCTGTGAGTCAGGATCACAATCGCCGCCAAATTAACAGAAACAAAAGAAAAAGTTTCATTGCTTAATAGGTGTGGAGTGCTCAGCGTGCCTTTATTTGCATGCAAAGGCTGGTACTCCAGATCGCGCCTCTGCCCGAACTGGCCGCCAGTGCTCGGGTGCGCCTGCGCTGACTGAACTGGGGTGTTAGTGATCGATCACCCTGATACCCCTTCAGCGACAAGCAACCGAGCTCTCGTCAGTTTCACGCTGTGATGACAATGGGCTCGACCTCTAATTATTTTATCCATGACAGAACAGACAACAAAGTATATTTTGATCAAATCGGTTGAGACATCCTTCATGAACTCCTTCTCTCTGGCGTTGATTTATGATGCTCTCGTGTTTTTTTTCTCCACATTTAGTGTGGACAGGTTGTACACGATTGGACAAAAGGCTCAGGCAGAGAAAGGGACAAAGTATTTTGAGTGAAAATAATGAGCTAGGAAAGAAATTAATATCCGGCTACGTCAGTGGTAATGGAATCATTAAATTCGTCTGGATTAATAAGAGTGTCCTTTGATGGAGAAGTTCAGCATTAAAAGTTGACAGATGATTCTGTGAATGAAAAATGTGGAAAGTGCAAAGACAGGTTTTCTTTTAATTTATTGGCATCTCTTTACTCTACAAGTGATCTGCACAATAAGGGCAATAAGGGCAATAAGGGCAATAAGGGCACCTGTATGGTCGAGAACCAATAACCGTAGGTTTGCTATGCTACGATTAAGTTGACCAGTGGATGGGTTCAGCAGGGCAAGGGAGGCGAAAGAAGCAGGAAGGTGATGCACAACTCAGTCGGATTACCTTCAGCAGACAAGCAAGGCAGCAGAAAGGCAATGACAGGGGAAAAGCGAATTGAATGTATTGAGAGTAGAGATAGCGCTGCGCCATGGTGGTAGTATGCTCATTACAGAAACATTGCCGAAAAGAAGAATGTAAGACCAGAAAATATAAAAGGAGAATTATGCCATTCGGCCGGCCCACGGGGTCAGCTCCGCCATTCCATTATGACTGTCTCTATTATTCCTCAACCTCATTCTTATGCCTTCTCCCGGTAACCTTTAAAGCCCTGATTACTCAATAACGTCATCCTCCCGGTTAAATATAACCAAAGTCTTGGACTACACAGTCATCCGTGCCAAGGTATTCTAGAGATTCAACAGGCACTGGAGATTTTTTTCCCAAATCTTTGTTTAGATTGGATGTCCTCTATGCTGAAGCTGGGACTCCTGGTCCGAGACTCCCCCACTATCGGAAAAATCCTCTGTACATCCACACACTGATGTCCCTTCAATATTCGGTATATTTTAATGACATCAACCTATTTTTTTAAACCCAGCGTATACAGTCCCAGATCTATGGAACACTCCTTTTATCCATTTATTCCTGGGATCAATCTCCTAAACATCCTCTAGACTTTCATCAATGCTGGCACATCTTCTCTTCGATTAGGCGCTCAAAGCTTCGCATAATACTCCATATTCTGATGAATGCCTTATCGAGTGTCAGTGTTACATCCTTCTACTTGTGTTCTTGTTCTCAGGAAATGAATGCTAACGTCTCATATACATTCTTCAATAGCGACTCACCTTGCAGGTTGACCTTAAGGATCTCCTAAACTAGGTCTCCCAGGTCCCTTTGCACCTCTGATTTTTGAATGCCTTCCCCATATAGACCATTATCTACTCCTTTATTCCTTCTATGAATTTCGCTGCACTAACCTTCACTGGGCACTTCGCTGTCCATTGACCCAATCAGTCAAATTTCTTCTGCATACACCCTGCTCCATCAGCACTTTCTGCTCCACCAGCTCTCTTCGTAACTTGCGCAAACTTGTCAATAAGACCATCAATTCCTTCATCCAAATAATTGACATATAACACGAAAAGGGTTGGTCCCAACACCGATGACAGAACGCAACATTAGGCGGAATGCACAGTAGAGCCGCCATAACTCTTCCTGTTAGAGGACATCATGAATCAAACACATTCACTTAGCTTTAGGTTCTGAACCAGAATCAGGTTTAATACCAACGCCAAATGTCGTGGAGCTCATTACACCCGAAACATAATTTTGACAGATTATGATAAAGTACATTAAAACAAACCGAAGTAACAGAAATACATGAAAGTCACATAAATCATATTTTAAAAAAAACAATGAAACGTGCTTCTACTTTCATTATTTCCTGAGTTGATATAAAAGCCTTCGATAGGAAACCACGACCGCTCTAAATTAAAGCGCACAATTTAAGGACTACAGGATGTCTCACATCTCCGCATTTCAGCGACCTGACCTGGAAGAGCAACGGCCGCCAGTACGGGATAGTAATTACGGACAAGATAATAAATTGCTGAATATCCCATTTTCTGCCAGAAGTGGCGATCAGATGTACGAAAAGTGTCAACTGTCTAGATGCACTCGTTCAACGATCCCTTATACACAAGGAGGCCAGTAAAGCCCATTAATACTACTCTCCCCTTTAGTTGCATTAGCTACAGGTCAGTGAGCGAAAAATCCGTGTTTGCATCGGTCTATTTTTACTCATTGCGACATTGTGTCAGCCACTTAACTTTCCGTGGAGCATCACATACAATTCATTCGATGTTTTTAAAATTTATTTTAGAGTGTCAGAGAAATGTTGTATTACAGCATAAAAAACAGGACCCATTCAGTTCGTGTCGACTTCTGCTGGACATCCATACCGCTTCATTCATGTATAACCCAAATTTGTCTTAAATGTTGCATCAAACCCACGTCCACCCCTTTCGCTGGCAGCTAGTTGCATCCTCACCCCAGCCTCTGAATAAAGTCCCTCATCAGGTTTCCCTTAAATATTTCACTTTTCACACTTAACCTATGACAGGTAGTTCTACTCTCACCCAAAGAATGACAAATGCCTGTTTCTATTTGCTTCTCGTAAGTTAGTACGCCTCTACGATACCTCCACGAATTCTGCTGCGCTGGAGGTAAGAAAAAGAAATGTCTTAACCTCTTCAAACATTCCTTATGAATCAGATATTCAAGTCTTGACCATGCCCTTGTAAACTTGCTCTGTATTCTTCCAATCTCAGTGATGCTTTTGTGAAGGTAATTGATCAGAACGCCACACAATACTCCAGAACGAGCCCCATCAAAGCGTAATGCAACTTCAGACCAACTTCTGAACTGAAAGGTTTAATTTATCAAAGCTGATAAGCTGAATACTCACTTTACGATCCAATCTCCTTCAGACGCCACAATCAATGAATAATGGATCTGTACTCACAGACACCTTTGTTCACTGCGCTACTCAGAGCCGTACTATTCCATGTGTACGTCCCACGCTGGTCAGTCCTCCCAGTGTGTAACATCCCACACGTCCGCATTAACAACAGAGCCGGCGGTGATCACTGCGGCACTCCACTACTTTCAGGCTTCCATTCAGAGTGGCGGACATATAACTTTACTCTCTGGTTTCTGCCGCAAAATCATGCGGTCTGCTACTTTCCACTGAATGAAAGGAACTGAACCGTCTGGGCAAACCTCCCACGTGGGCTTTGTCAAAAGCGCTGTTAATGTCCAAGTCGACGAGATCCACTGACAGGTCTTCATTGCAACTCCTGGAACAGTTCTGTCAGATTGCTTATGTAACGCGCTGCGTGGTCTCACTGCTAACGTAACGGAATCTCTGTAAGGTTTCACTGATAATTATTCTCGGTAGCAGCCTGGTTTGGGTTATAGCTAGAGATAAGGGGGGGGGGCTTTATAATGTGTGCTATCCAATTAGAGGCATGTTGTTTCTTTCTTGTGGGGCTGAGAGAAGGATTCACGTTTTTTTTTGGCGAGGGATTAAGAGAGAAAACGCGAATGGAGAGAGTTGGTAGACCGCCGTTCGGAGTGGACTTACAGCGAGGGTCCGAGGGTCGGCAGGGAACGAATGGACGGAACCATGAGCTGCAGCTTTGTACATTAGCCTGCTTCATGAGAATGGGTCCTTTACCTTTTAGATTCTTTACGAACCAAGCAGTCAAGTTAAGTATTATAAAGCTCAATCGTTCAATTGAATATTGTGTGTTGTTTGTTATTTTCTGCTAATGATTTGTAACAGGGTGAAACATCACGCAGCATCCACCCAAACAATATTTCTTAAGTCTGGCCGGGGCTGGGGCTGTCCTCCCCGCGATGAAGCCGCCAGCCGAACCTAGGATCCCAAATCTAGGGTTCGGAACAGTGGGATGTGAGCCGGCTGGAAAATGGCCGATGCAAATTAATGCAGACAAGTGTGAGGTGTTGAACTTTGGGAGGACCAGCCAGGGTAGGTCTTAGACAGTCAGCTTTAGCGCACTGATGACTGTGGTATAACGAGGGGATCTGGAAATACAGTTCCAGAATCCATTGAAAGTGTCGGCACAGGTGGACATAGGGCTGTAAAGAAGGCCGTTGGCACATTGGCCTTCATACGTAAATGTATATAAGGCGTTGTTGAGAACTAAGTGTATTGTGTGCAGTTTTGGATATCTGCCTACTAGAAAGGTTAAAATAAGTTTGAAAGTGTTCATAGAATATGTACAAGGATGTTGCCGGGACTAGATGACCTCATGCTCTTGTACCCAGTGCCCCAATCAATGACTGCAACCATGTAATACACTTCTGCCACCCCGTTTACGTGTCCATAGCGATGTACCGAACCTTCAAACTACACCAAAACAATTCAACTCTCCTCCCTCCTCCTAGCCTTCCGCTGTATGTTCATCCATATGCCCAGCTCAGAGACTAATAAATGTCCCGAATGTCTCTGCCTCAACAAACATCCCTAGCAGTGTATTCACAGCCACACATCTCTCCCTGTGTTTAAGACCATGAGATATAAGAGGTGGATTCGGACATTTCTCTCCTTCATTGTGCACCGCGTGGTATTACAGCCGATATGTTATCCCTCTCCACCGCATTCCCCTGCTGCCTCTCTGTAGCCTTTGCCTCACCAGGCAAAAAGCTATCAATCTCCGCTTTAGATATACATACCGACTTGTCCTCTACGCACACCTTTGCCAGTGAATTCCACAGATTCACCTCAATCTATCTAAATAAATTCTACCTCAACTCTGTTCTAAAGGAACTTCCTTTTCTTTCGAGGCTGTGCCCTCTGGTTCTACACTGCCACGGTGTAGGAGGCATTCTCGGTTCGTCCACTCTGACGGCGCCTTTCAACTTCCAAGAGTTTTCAGTGAGATCCACGTCATTTGACTAGCAATCCAGTACAGGTCCAAAGTCATCATATATTCCTCATATCTTAAAACTTTCATGGTGGGAATCATTCTTGCGAACTCCCCAGGACCGTCTACTGTGTCTCTACATCCTTTCTTTGACATGGGGCACAAAACCGGTCTGATCGATGCCTTATGAAGCCTCTGTAAGGAGAAGGAATCATCGATGTTGTTATATTCTAGTTGCCTTGAAAGAAAGCACATTGCAGTTGCCTTACCACAGACTCAGTCAGCAATTACACCTGAAGGGAAATCTTCCAACTCCCCGCTCCTTTGGCATTTCTCATTTCTGAATTTGCTTCACGTTTAAAGAAATTATCTACGCCTTTATTCCTTCTACTAAAGCACATGGCAACGCACTTCCCTGCTCTATGTTCCATCCGTCACTTGCCTGTTTTCCTCTCCTGTGTTAGTCCTTCTAAAGACTCATGGCGTCTTCAGCACAATTTGCATCGTCCAATATCATCGATATCATTGAGATATGGTGCAGAAGGGACAGAAGGAGATATGGAATGCGGTAGTCATTGGGGATCCCACAGTGAGGGAAACGGTCAGGAGCTTCTGTCAGCTTGATAGAGATACCCGCATGGTGAGTTGCCTGCCAGGTGCCAGGTTACGAGATATCTCGGGTCAGGTGCAGAGAATTCTGAAGGGAGAAGTCTTGATACACGATGGTACGAAGGACATATGTGAAAAAGGGAGGAGGTCCTGAAGACAGAATTCGGTTAGTTGGGTAGGAAGCAGGACCTCCAGGGTAGTCATCTCAGGATTTCTGTCTGTACCACGTGCTAGAAAATGCAATAATACCATGATCATGCATATTAATGAGGGACTGAGAGTCTGGTGTAGAGCGCAGGGCTTCAGATGCCTCTATTATTAGGGCCTCTTCTGGGGAAGTTCCACCCTGTACAAAAAGGATGGGTTATACCTGAACCCAAAGGGGTCCAATATCCGAGCGGGCAGGTTTGATAGAGCTGTCAGGGAGGTTTAAACTAAATAGGCCGGGGAATCAAATAGGAGCGATAGGGCTGAGGAAAGGAAAAACAAAAATAAATTAGCGATAGCGTGCAACAAAAATGCCAGAAAGGAGAAGCAGGAAATGAGGCATAATCACAGCCAGTGGAATGAGTTACAGGGCAATAGAGGCGTGGTGCAGTTAACACAGAAAGGAACAAATACTGGTCATTAAGTGTTATCTTTGAATGCACGCAGCAAAAGAAAGAATATGGAGGATCTTGAAATTCTTCTGCAAGTATGACGTTGTGGCCATCTCTGAAACTTGGTTGAAGAATGGCTCCCATTGTGAGCTGAACGTCCAAGGATATTCAGTGTATTGGGACGACAGGTTAGTAGGCAGAGGCCGTGGTGTGGACCTGTGTAGAAGAAACAATATTAAACATTAGAAAGGATGACGTAGGATCGGAAGCTGTAGAGTCCCTATGGTTGCGTTAAGAAATGGCAAGGGTAAAAGTACCCGAATGGCAGTTGTAAACAGGCCTCCAAACAGCAGCCGGGATGTGGATTACAAATTACAGGATCGGATAGAAAAGGAGTGTTAGAAGGGCAATATCATGATAATCGTTGGGGATTTTAGCATGAAACTGGTTTGGGAAAACCAGGTCAGTACTGGACTTCAGGAGAGAGAATTTGTAGAATCTCTAAGGGATAGTTATTTAGAACAGCTTGCTCTTGAGACCACGAAGAGATTGACTGTGCCGGATTGGGTGTTGTGTAATGATCTGGAGGTGATAAGAGAAATTAATGTTAAAATATATATATATATATATATATATATATATATATATATATATATCCTTTGGAAAATGTGATCAAGTTGACTTTGAAATTTGACAATGAGAAACTAAATACTAAATTCCAACGTGTCGATATTTCAGTGGAATAAAGGAAGTTATGATGGCATGAGAGAGGAACTGCCCAAAGTTGACTGTAAAGGGACATTAGCTGGAAGGACAGCACAGCAGCAGTGGCTGAATTTCCGTGAAAAATGACGGAAGTGCATGACAGGCATATTCCAAATAAGAAGAAATTTTCAAAGGGATGAAGAATACTACCGCGTCGGACAAGTGAAGCCAGAGCCGAAGTGAAAGCAAAGAGAGGACATACAAGGAAGCCAAAGCTAGTGGGAAAATAGAGGAATGGGAAGCTTTTATAAACTTGCAGCAGAAAATTGAGAAGGTCATCAGCAAGGAAGAGATGAATTGTGAAAGGAAGCGGGCGACAAATATCAAATAAGATATTAAAGCTTTAATTAATTATATAAAGTGTCAAAGAGAGTCGAGGGTTGATATAGAAACAATACTGAATGATGCTGGGGATACTGTAATGAGATATGCAGAGGAACTGAATGCGTATTTTGCATCAGTTTTCCTAGTGGAAGACACCTGCAGAATACCGGACATTCAGGAGTGTCAAGGAAGTGAATTAGTGCACTGACAATTAAGACTTCCTCAGGAAACGTAATGGTCTGAGAGTGGAGAAAGCTCCTGGTCCTGATGGAATGCTCCCTCGGGTTCTGAAGGAAGTAGCTGGAGAGATTGCGGAGGCATTAACAACGACCTTTCAGGAATTGATACATTCTGGCATGAACGGAGATTAGAAAATCGCAAAAGTTACTCCGCTATTTAGGAAGTGTGGGAGGCGGCAGAAAGGAAACTATAGACCTGTTAGGCTGACATCCGTGGTTGCGAAGTTTTTGGAATCGATTGTTAGGTATGAGATTACGGAGTACCTGGAGGCACATGACAAGCAGGCCAAAGCGAGCATGGTCGCCAGAAACGAAAGTCCTGCCTGACAAATCTGCAATTCTTTGAGGAAATTACAAGTAGGCTGGACGAAGGAGATAAAGCCCTTGGGATTACAAGGAAGTTACTAACATGTTTGGAGCATTGGCTTGTCGGCAGAAAACAAAAGGTGGGAATAAAGGGATCCTATTCTGGCTGGCTGCTGGTTGCCAGTGGAGTTCCACAGGGGTCGGTGCTGGGACCGCTGCTTTTTATGATGTATATCAATATTTTGGACTATGCAATAAATGTATTTGAGGACAAATTAGACGATACAAAGATCGGTGCAGGAGTGGATAGTGTTGAAAAAACAGAGAGCCTGAAGAGAGGCTTAGATAGTTTACGGTAATGGGAAAATAAGTGGCAAATGAAAGACAATGTTCGGAAAGTGTACGGTCATGCACTTTAGTGGAAGAAATAAATGGGCACACTATTATTTAGATGGGGAGAGAATTCAAAATACAGAGATGTAACGCGATTTTGAAGTCTTTGTGCAAGATACCCTAAAGGGTAACCTACAGGTTGAGTCGGTGGAAAAGTAGGGAAATGCAATGCTGACATTCATTTCTGGAGGTATATAATATAAGAGCAGCGTCACGACTTCGAGGTCTATAAGGCACTCGTGAGACCATACATGGAGTATTTTTTGCAGTTTTGGGCTCCTTAGTTTGTAAAGGATATACTGACATCGGAGAGGATTCAGAGAAGAATCAGTAGAATTAGGGTTAGGGTTATGGTTAGGGTTAGAACTCCCTCTGGTGCTTTCCTCCCTCTTTCTTTCTTTCTCCCTAGTCCTCCCGTCTCATGAACCTCTCCCTCACCAGCTTTGTATCCCTTTTGCCAATCAACTTTCCAGCACTTAGCTTCGTCCCTCCCCCTCCTGTCTTCTCCAATAATTTCAGATCTCCCCCTCCCCTCCCACTTTCAAATCTCTTACTATATCTTCGTTGAGTATATACTCTTAATACACGGTCTGTCTTCCCTGAGCTAATTTTAGATCAGGAGTCTCCTGCAGTCAGTTTACGTTAACGTTTTGAGAGAGACAGTGCACTGATGAATGATGACGGTTTTACTGAGCGGTACTTTCAGCGTCATCGAGTCATACGACAAACATCCCATTCGGCCCGGCATCTTCCTGCCTGTAACACATTGCCCACCACATAGAGCCAATCGAACAGGACCTGATCTGTAACTTCCTGTGGCTTGGCCAAGCAACTTCTGCAAAGTTAAATGAGAATAAACAAAAAAATCACTCTAATTAATTTAATTAAACACGTAATTAAATTGATAATTGTTCAGAATAAATCCCACCGAGGCAGCGCGTTTCATGTTCTAGCAGCATTGATAGGAATACATTTCTCTTAGCAATTCTAAATTGGTGCCTTCACCGTGTATCTCTGCAGCCTTATGTTTCCCGATTCTGTCACGTATTCCTCAATGTGCACCAGAGCAGGAATTTATTCAAGTTATGTACCACTCATAATAATAGCATAATCATTTCGATTTCCTTATGACAGCTTCAGACTGGTCTGCAACATGCCATGTAGTCTTCAGTGATAATATTGTGACTGCCTTGTCCCTGACAGCACTGAGAGAGTTCCTGAGGAGGAATGCGACGGAAGCTCAGGTTTCTCATTTGGAATAACCCAAAGCTCCATATTGCAGCTTCCGGTTTATTGATGAAATTCTGAGAAATTGGCGTCACTGCTTATGTCACAGCGCCGCCGGGAATGTTGCGATCATCAGGGACCTGGTGGGCGGTAGAGTTTGTTTCTGTGTTGCAAGACACCGTGTTCTATATTACACTCATCAGTGCAGAAGAAAGAGAAGAAATAAGGTGAATGGACAGTGGATGATGAATTGATTGACATCACAGTGTGAACACATCACCTGGATATGTTGAAATCATAGAACAGCAGAGAACAGGAACAAGCCCTATGACTCACTACCTCTGCGCTGTGCAAGATACCGAACGAGACTAAACTCTGATGAATGTACGTGACCCATCTCTCTTCATTCAGTGCATACGCATGTGCTTTGACTGAACATTTACCTTTATGAGAATCTAGAGGTCACATCTCAATAGACAGCAAACCTTTACCATCAGCTCCCTTGTTGAAATAAATATTTGAGCAGGCAAAAGGAAACACTAATGGATGAAACAGGTGAGGCTCAGTTACATACATCCCCGGAAGGGAGCAGGAAGGCTAGTGAGTTCGCCATGCTAGAATCAAGTTGGGTGATGAACTGGAATCCACATGTAGAGGTAGGGATGGCAGAGAAACCACCAAACTGTACATATACATAGTGTTAGTCATGACACAGCAACAGGATCAGGAGTTTGCAAAGGCACAAAGAGGAGAGGATTCTGAAGAGTATATGGAGTATCGAGGGATACAGGCACGGAATGGGATTGTACTTAATAATGGTAGATTTTGTTTCCAGAATGTGAAAGAAACCAAATGATGCATTGTCACCATGAAATTTGTGAACGTCAAGCAGCAGATAGAACTAAGGAACAGCTGTCTAATCTGTGCTGATGGCCGAAATTGCGATGAGGTGTACACAATATAACCATATAACAATTACAGCACAGAAACAGGCCATCTTAGTCCTTCTAGTCTGTGCCGAACGCCTACTCTCACCTACTCCCACTGACCCGCAATCAGCCCATAACCCTCCAATCCTTTTCTCTCCATATACCGATCCAATTTTACTTTAAATGAGAATACCGAACCTGCCTCTACCATTTCTACAGGAAACTTATTCCAGACAGCTACAACTCTCTGAGTAAAGAAATACCCCCTCATGTTACACTTAGATGTTTGCCCCCTAAGTCTCAACTCATGTCCTCTTGTTTGAATCCACATGCAGAGGTAGGGATGACAAAGAAACCACCAAACTATACATACATATATGCATAAAGTTAGTCATGACACAGCAACCGTATCAGGAGTTAGCAAAGGTACAAAGAGGAGAGGATTCTGAAGAGTATATGGAGTATTGAGGGATACAGGCACGGAATGGGATTGTGCTTAATAATGGCAGATTTTCGCTGCCAGAATGTGAAAGAAACCAGCTGATGTATTGTCACCATGACATTTGTGGGCATCAAGGAGCAGATACATCTATGGAACAGCTGTCGAATCTGTGATGGTGGCCGAAATTGCGAGGAGATATACAGCATTATTGTACGAATTGTTTGTGTTGTGCCCAGTAATAACCCAGATGAGATGTCTATAGTATTTTAAGATACGCTCCGTAGAAGGAACATGTGTTACTTTAGAACATTGTTTTGGTGGATTTTCATATCCATCCCCTGGAGAAATAAAATATATCCTCGAGATAGTGGATGCTTCCACCAAGTGGATCGAGTCTTCCCCAACTGGATAATGAAAACCGCGGCCGTTACAGCCACGATTTGGTTTTGAGAGAGTTTCTACCCGTTGCCGGTTGACAAGCAAACTAGAATCAGTTATGGCCGCCGCTGCACCGCACATGTGACACAAAATGTAATGAAACTGTTTGGGGTAAAACACAGGCTGGTATCCATTATCGACCTCAATACAGTGCAATTGCTGAATGGATGAACATAACTTTAATGAAAATGTTAGCTAAAGTGAAAGAGTTAGAATCCTTGTTTTGGCTAGATATACCATCAACCGAGTGTGGTGGCATTGGGAAGGACAGCAATTAATTGACTCTATTAAGGAGGCCCATTATGTTGCCTCACATAACAGGAGACGAAAGGATCAGCAGAACAAAACTCATTATGAGGTGCGAACAAAACCACGGGAGTAGGAAATCGGACAGAAGTTTATAATGTCGTTCTATCAGCCAAGCCCCTTTACAGCTTCCCGATTTGTAGGGATATGTGATATCGCTGACACAGCCAGTCCACCAGTACATCGAATTTAGACTGTTCCAAACAGGTTGGGTTGGTATCATATTAACCAATTCAAACCTCTTGGAGACAGTCAATGTCTTTTAGTAGCTGAGTTCTATAAAACATATTGTCAATGTGATGCCCTGGACCGAGATGAGATGATCCTCTTAGAGTTATGTTTCACGCAACCACATCCAGTTTGTAACCGGAGGATGATGATAGGTCACATCTTTCCACTTGCCGATGCCAAGACGGAGACTATAAAAGAGAGAAAAAAATAGGAGAACGCGTTACGTGGTCTTCTGGAAATAAAGTGGGCGATAATTGATCTGATATGAATGGATTTTAACAATGCGTTAAGGTTAGCTATGGTCGGACCATTCACAACGTCAGAAAGTTTGGTATCCAGGGAAAGTTGGCTGGTGGAATCAGACTGACGCCCACATAAGACAGAGGATAGTTGGAGAGGAAGTGTTTTCTCCCTGGATGTCGGTGGACAGTGACTGAAGAGTTCTGTTCTGAGACCCTCGGCGTTATGTGTTTTTATGAATGACTTGGATGAGGAGGAAGAAGGGTGGTTTATTGTACTTGCAATGATGTGGAGGTTGGTGAAATTATGGATGGTATAGAAGGTAGTCAGAGTTTACTATAGGACACTGACAGGGCGCAGAACAGCGCTGAGAAGTTACAGATGGAGCTCAACCCGGAACGTTACGAAGTGATCCACTTTGGAAGGATGAATTTGAAGGCAGAGGTGATACTTTCTCGAGCCAACCGAAGGCCGCACGATTCTACGGATTCCACAATGGCAACTGAGTGGTGACACCGTCTCCAATAAACTGAGGGCCGCTCCTCGGTACGAGAATCACAATCGGAACGGAGCGATACACTGCAGGAGCAGAAGGAAGTGTGATTGGCAGGTGAGCTTGAACACTTCCGGTGTTCTGCACATACTCATAGTACGCTCGCAAGGCAATATAACTGACAGTAAAACAGGAGTTACGAAAAAGCGCAACTTATGGGAAAACATCCTAGGAACCTGCGGATAGTTCACAGATTTCACTTGAGAATTTTGTTCAAAGAGAGGATGGATGGAGAAATAGTGGTAGAATTGTGGGAGGTTTGAGAATATCTTTAAATTTAAACAGACTGCATTGCACGTCACGGGTACTGGGTGGTCAGGTCATTGACTGGCAGAGGTCAAGTTCCTGCCAAACGCCCCATGTGTGCGCTGGAAAACATTGTTCTTCAAACTGTCCACAGCCCTCGCTAATTTCCCGAAGAGACGCTCCCTTTTTGATCAAAGGTCTCTGGAATATTGCTGTGGATCTTTTAAAGTGTTTGTAGGAATACGTGCAGTGCATTTTATTGTTAAATATGTCAGCTGTCACTGTGAATTCCATCACTTGCACCGCCTGGAATGGCTGGAACGAACGAATGACGGGAATGAACGGATGTTCCCCTTCAATAAAGAAGTGTTGTCCATTTCACCTGCCAGACCAAACACCACCCCTCTGTCTAAGAAGCAAATGTGCTCCGTTGAATGCTACAAAATAAACCAACTCCATTATGAACGCGTATGTTAGAAACAATACTGAGGTAACTATGTCCACTTTGAATAGGTGAGGTCAGGTGTCATGGAAATTAAACTTGCAACAATCACATTACATTTTGTTTTAAAGTAAATAGATTGCAATGTCCCTTGAGGAGTTAAATTCATGGACGGTGACAGAGTGAGTAAAAATAGTTTAATGTGTTTGTGCATTTGGTTGTCACTAATGTCCCTGACGTGATAGCCACGCTAATTGCCTCAGTGGAGTTGCTGTCTCCTCAATAAAAGTCTGCTAAACCGATCACCAGTCCATCTGAGCAGCTAAAACGTTCCGTACAACTGAACGCTGCTTCTGACGGAATATGGGATATCCGGCGATTTACAACATCGCGGCCGTTTTCTATCCCACACTTGTAGCGGTTGGTGTCCCCGGTAAGATGCCGGTGCTGGTTACTTTATGTATGGTGCCGTCGTTTTCCTGTTTCTCTGCTGCAGTATTCGTACTGTTACCACGCACAGATGCTACCATCGGTTGAAAAGTGTTTCCTGAATGGAGGATTCAGGCATCTAATGGTTTTATTTCCATTTTTCTTTTGTCAATTAATTTGTCATTGTTTCATAATTTCACCTCGCTAAGCTTTCTGAAGTGATGTTGGTCCGAGTCTCTATCAGTGCAGACACTTCGACCTGATAACAACGTGGCAGCTTATTTAAATGACGGTCCCGTCTATTTCCGACACGTAGGTCTGTTTTTTCTGTAAGTCAGTAAATGAGAACTCGTGCTTTATATCTCCTTGATTCCATTTGTAACCGCTACAAACAATCCCTTCAGCTATTTTAGCTCTAATAATGGAAACGGTGTAGTTCACAGGAGCGATCGACTGTTCACCGGTACGTGAGTCGTGGAACTCGGATGCCTCGCTCTAAACTGTGGGAAGGTCGCCAATCCACTGACACTCACATCCGTCATTGTCCTCCAGCCGGAGTGCAGCGACAGAGACAGCACACACTGGATTCCCGCTTTCCACTTCCAAACAGACCATACCCTGCATAGCATCGGAGGAATCGGGTGGGGTGGGGGCATTTAATCAGTTGCAGCTAAACCATACCCTCATCGCATCGACAGAATGGGGTATTCAGAGAGTTGTCGCTGACGATATTTCTTTTTTTTCATACTCTTGCAGTTAATTTAACGGCGATTGTGATCCTATCTCGGGGAAAATGCGGACTCTCCAAATGCATCACCCGTTACCTGGTTGGAATGGCAACAGCGGATCTGATGGTGGTTATCGTGTTTGCTTTAGTGGAACAAACCAACAATATCCACATTTATTCCAGATCCCTGCTCATCACTCCTGTGTGCGCTCTGACACTTGTATTTGTGGCTATGACACGGGACTGTTCTGTTTGGTTCACCGTTAGTTTTACCTTCGATCGTTTCATCGCAATATGTTGCCAAAAGCTTCGGGAAAGATACTGCACCGAGAGAACAGCAACGGTGATTATCGTGACCGTGGTTATAGTGATTTGCGTGAAATGTGTCCCGTTCTACTTTGCCATTGAACCTTACGTCATCATTGACAACACGCCGTGGCGGTGTGCAGGCTCATATGAATACGTTACATCACCCGTGTGGAGAGGATACGAATTACTCGACAGTATTTTAACACCATTACTGCCAATTGGCTTAATACTAGTGTTTAACGGGTTAACCGTAAGGCATATCATTGTGGCAAATAGAGTCCGCAGAAGGCTTCGGCGCAGCAGCGACAATCAGAAAGATGCCGAGGTGGAAAAACGCAGAAAATCGATGATTTTGTTATTTCCTATATCAGCTAATTTCATATTATTTTGGATGCCCTATGTAGCGCATTCCCTAAAATGGCAAACGCAAAACTATTATTACCAGGACAGATATTTGAGTTCCCCTGTATACATCCTACAGCAATTTGGGTTCATGTTACAAATTCTCAGCGTGTGCACCAACACTTGCATCTATACACTGACACAGAGGAAATTCAGAGAAGAGGTGAGGAATGGAATGAAATATGTGTTTACATTAAATGGCCACCTGTGTAGATAACGCCCGCGTCTAATGTCAATTCAGCGGAGTTTTCAAATAAAGTCGTTTTAAAAAGAAAAGTTTTGACAAATATGTTATGAATTCAGACTATCATATGCCTGGTCATCCTGAAATTTCTGAATTGGTGGAAGATTGATTACTTCCTACAGTTCAGGAAGGTAGCAATACAAACGTTCATTGCTACTGGTTTGATTGTGACATTGGTTGAAGTATGTTTCAAACTATCACAGAAACTCAACTCGACTGTCACAAGCCCAAGGATTGCTTGAGGATTTTCCGTGTTTTAGTTGTTTCAAAATGGACGGGATCAGGTGTGAGACTGTAACGGGAATGTCACGGCCCAGAACGCTGGCTGTTTATTCATTGCCATAGATATTTCTTGATCAGCTGAGGAACAGAAGTGAATCGTCCCTCGCATCAATTACCACTCAATTCCCCGTCTTGTCTCTTTCCTCCCTCCACTCAATCATTAATATGCACAGTCTGATGCCAATCTCCCCTCCCTCTACACAACCATTTCTACACCTTTATTACAAATCCATTCTGTCCTCCCTCCACAGTCTGATCATTATCCCCCGTCCCCTAACATCCCTTCCCTCCATACACTCATTAATCATCACACTCAGCCCTCCTTTCGAAAACCGATAATTTCGCCGTCCAATCCCACTCTTCCTTCTCTGGTACATCGATTAATACCGCATCATGTATGATGCCACATCCTGACACCAGATGACGATTAACACCCAAACAGATAGAATTCCAAACTCCCCTTTATCCGGTTACCCCGTATAATCCATCTAATGAAATCTTACAAATGCCTCTCCACACTGTTCCTGGCATAATCCCTCTGGCCGCTCCCTCAACCCACGATTAATAATCCAACAATTCCATTCACACTCTGGACTTCCTCCACACGCCCACCAATGCAATGACCACGATAACCTATCTTCCCTCTGAATGGCGGGCAAACTCAATAATTCCTATCACCCCCCCAATGTGAAGGCCACAAGCCAAAAGTTCAGGATTGTCATGAGATCCAAATGAGCGTGGTTTCTATTACTGAGGAGAAGGTGCTTGGGGGGGACTAAAAGAAGTGATGTCAGATTTTGGCGGTAATTGAGGTATTTTGAAATAGTTCGGATGAGTAGAATATAGCGAAAATGAATCCATTGCCGTCTTGTAGTAGAGAAGTTGTCAAAGTACCGGACATTATAGGGAAAGTAGCCTGACCTCAGTGGCTGGAAACATTTGGTTCTCCATCACAAGAATGCGGTCTCGGGTCCACAGAGACACATGATAAATAGGCTGAATTTTGCCATGGTTAATGAAAATGATGACTTCGAGGCCAAATGCACCGGCAATAAAATGTTAGGTGGAGGGGTTGCTATTGCTGATGAAGCAGGACGTTTGCAGAAGAACCCGGACGGACTTGTAGATTGGGCAAATAAATGCAAATGGGATCCGTTGTTGCGAAGACCATGGTCACGCAATGTGGTAGAAGGAACAACATCGCAGACTCATTTCTAAATAGGAAAAACATTCAGAAATCGGAGTTGCAAACGACATAGGAGTCTTCCTTCAAGATTCTCAAAAGATCGCCTTGTAGGTGCTGTCAGTGGTATTGAAGGCAAAAACGCTGTTGGTGTTTATTTCAAGAGGACTCCGATATAAAATCAACGATGTAACGCTGAGGCATCATAAAGTTTTTGAAATACCTAAGCTGGAGTATTGTAAAGAGGGTTGAGCCTTACTTTCCCGGGAAACGACGTGATATCATTTCAGACTATCCAGAGGATGTTTACGAAATTGATCCCCGGAATAAAGCGGTTGACGTACGAGGAGAGTTTGATGGCTCTGCGCCTGTACTCATTGCGGGTCAGGAGAATGAGAAAGTTTCTCTATGAAACCGATCGAACACTGACAGGTCTAGTTAGAGCGGACGTTTATTACAGAGGGGGAATGTAGCCCAGAGTCCACACCCTCTGAATACAGGAGATCTCTTAGAACAGCGACGAGGAGGCATTTCCTGAGCAAAAGCATGGCGAATGTGTGGAATTAATTTGCACAGACAGCCGTCGAGGACAGATCATTGAGTATATTTAATGCGGATTCAGACGTTTTCTAGACTTGTCAGGGTTTCAATGGCGACAGGGAGAAGGGATGCTCTTTTATTAAGCCTGTTCAGAGATGTAGCGTAGAACAGGGGCCCTTCCAGCCATCGATCTGCATCGCCCAGAATCCAGCCTGGTTTTTCTCCCCAGCCTAATCGCCGACTCTATGGGCGGAATGTCCTAATACTGCTCGGTTGTTTATGGTGTTATGGTCTCACCAACTAAGTAACCTGTAGAGCAAAGCCAGACTTCATCACATTGCTTCCTACGCTTCCCCAATGCTCTCCTTCTGCCCAGCAAACGGCATATTCCTGCCACTACCTTCCCTCACACCATTGTTCCGATCTACCCTCCCTGCTTCCCGTGTACAAGCCCGTGTTCCACATTCCCCCAGCTGCATCTCCATAAGCCTCTGATAACTCATACGCGCGAAACTCACCCATCTTGCTCCACGCTACTTACCGGCCCGCCCTTGCTCCAACGCCTTACACCGATCCTTCAACGCCCATTTTAATGCAGGCCTTCCACCCGCATATCTTAGCTGCCCATTTCTCTCCACAATCGCTGCCCGATTCACTGAGTCCCACCAGCAGCCGGATCATCGTTCCAGGCACTGGAGGCCTGAGAGGTTTAGTGGGTAATCTAACACATGATATGAATGTTATGGTCCGGTCCGGAGCCCGCGTTCTGTGTTTTGATCCGGTCCGCTGACTCCGGACACCGGGTCTTGTAACTGTCCCTCCTTTCACCCTTGAGCCCAATTAGTCACACCTGTGGATCATTGTGGCTCGCTGGGGCTCAAGGAGGCGCACCTGATCCCCATCGAATGGCAGTGTATATAGGGGGCTCTGCTTCTGAGTGGAGTTGGGGGGTCGTCTTTCTCATCCTGTCTATCCTGCTTACCCTGGTCGTCCAGCTTTTCCTGTTCCTCCGATTCGCCCTGGCTTGGAATACCCATCGTTAAACACGAGTTCCTCGAGTAAGTCTGGCAGTCACCCCGGACCAAGTTCCCTTCCTATTCCTTGCCTCTGTCCGGCAAACCTGGCCGGACTGCCGTTGCCCGGAAGGGGACTCTGACCCTTTCCTATCCCTCTCCTTCTATGGGTTGTGCCCTGCAACCCGCCCAGGTGTCCCGTGACCTGCCCAGGGCCGCGTGTTCCTGCCCCGGAGGACCGGGCTCTGCCCAGGAGTTATGCGGCCGCCGAGTGAACTCCTAGCCCCAGCATGAAATCCAAGATCCTTTCTTGCCTGAACTCCGGGATTCTCCTTGCCTGAACTCCGGGATTCTCCTTGCCTGAACTCCGGGATGCTCCTTGCCTGAACTCCGGGATGCTCCTTGCCTGAACTCCGGGATGCCCCTTGCCTGAACTCCGGGATCTTCCTTGCCTGACCTCCGGGATCCTCCTTGCCTGAACTCCGGGATCCACCTTGCCTGAACTCCGGGATCCCCCTTGCCTGAACTCCGGGATGATCCTTGCCTGAACTCCGGGATGCTCCTTCGCTGAACTCCGGGATGCTCCTCGCCTGAACTCCGGGATCCTCCTTCCCTGAACTCCGGGATGCCCCTTGCCTGAACTCCGGGAACCCCCTTGTCTGAACTCCAGGATGCCCCTTGCCTGAACTCCGGGAATCCCCTTGTCTGAACTCCAGGATGCTCCATGCCTGAACTCCGGGATGCCCCTTGCCTGAACTCCGGGATGCTCCTTGCCTGAACTCCGGGATTCCCCTTGCCTGAACTACGGGATCCTCCTTGCCTGAACTCCGAGATCCCCCTTGCCTGAACTCCGACATGCCCCTTGCCTGAACTCCGGGATGCTCCTTGCCTGAACTCCGGGATGCTCCTTGCCTGAACTCCGGGATGCTCCTACCTGAACTCCGGGATCCTCCTGCCTGAACTCCGGGATCCTCCTTGCCTGAACTCCGGGAGCCTTCCTTGCCTGAACTCCGGGATCCTCCTTGCCTGAACTCTGGGATCCTCCTGCCTGAACTCCGGGATCCTCCTTGCCTGAACTCCGGGATCCTCCTTCCCTGAACTCCGGGATCCTCCTTGCCTGAACTCCGGGATGCCCCTTGCCTGAACTCCGGGATGCCCCTTGCCTGAACTCCGGGATGCCGCTTGCCTGAACTCCGGGATTCCACTTGCCTGAACTCCGGGATTCCGCTTGCCTGAACTCCGGGATCCTCCTTGCCTGAACTCCGGGATTCCCCTTGCCTGAACTCCGGGATTCCCCTTGCCTGAACTCCGGGATGCTCCTTGCCTGAACTCCGGGATGCTCCTGCCTGAACTCCGGGATGCTCCTGCCTGAACTCTGGATCCTCCTGCCTGAACTCTAAGACCCGCTTGGAACCCCAGAATCACATTGACGCCACGTCCCTCACGCACACCACGGTCTCCACATCTTGTCTATCGTTCAGTTGTTCCCAGTCTGCCACGAGTACTTCAGTGCCTGCGTCCTGCACTTGGGTCCAGCCTCCTGTCCCCATATGACAATGACAAGAAAATTGTCCGTATCCGTTTGTTTTAATGCTTTATTGTCACTGAAATTAAGATTCAACTCTAACAAACTAAATGTAAAACATTGCACGAGCAGAACAAGGTTTGTTTCC
The DNA here is from genome assembly GCF_030144855.1 of Hypanus sabinus. Lineage (NCBI taxonomy): Eukaryota > Metazoa > Chordata > Chondrichthyes > Myliobatiformes > Dasyatidae > Hypanus > Hypanus sabinus. The sequence goes on from NW_026781663.1 coordinate 142,096, forward strand.
AAATGAACTACGGCAACAGGACTGGCGCGTTAAAAGACAGCGACGGCCGGAGATGTTGGATGTACCGGTAACGGAAGTCCGGTTTTCCGGAGGTTCGCCATACCCAGAATAAATTACTGCCCGAGCAAGTACACGGGCCTGCTGACATTTCCGTACCGCTACAACTGGCTCTCCAGTCGATAGAGCACATTCACAACAGCATAGGTCAGGCTGTTCCTTATCGATTACATTTCGGCTTTCAACCCCCATTAACCCATCGGTTCTAACTAACCAGCTTCAACCCACGGGCCCCTGAACCACCACCGACAATTGGTTTGTTCCCGTCCTTGTTGAGAGCCTACCGTCAGTACAGTTCAGTAATGACATCTCCTCCTCGCTGACACTGAACCCAGTGACACCTGAAATGCGCATGCTCAGCCCACTGCTCCTCTCCGTCCACTCTCGTGATTGCATGGCTATGCACAAATGAACCACAATATGTAGAAACAAGTTGGCACGATTTTCTCATGGTGAAACATCGGTTGGTGAGGATGAGGCGTACAGGATGAGATAGATCATCATGGTGTATGCTGTCACAACATTAGACTGTATTCAATGTAATCGGCAACGAGGAATTCGGTTTTGAATTCAAGAATCTGGAAATGAGAGAGAATATCCCAGTTCACATGGAATGGACAGTGGTGCAAAGAGTGAGCAATGTTAAGTTCCTGGGTGTAAGCATCCCAGTGGATCTATCTGGGCTCAGCAATTCAATGATACGCTGAAGTGGAAAGCACGCCAGCAGCACGAGTTAAGGTTGTCACATTGACAGGAGATTGGTAAAGTCTGAACGTGGGTTTAAAGGGGTCCTTTGGAGCATAACAATGAGCAAGTCCTTGGGCAAGGCTCTTAACCGCTCATTGCTCTGCGACGACACCGGTGCCAAGCTGTATGGGTCCTAATGCCCTTCCCTGCGACAACATCGGTGGCATGGAGAAGGGGGACCTGCAGCATGTACAACTGCCGGTCTCCCATAAAACCCTGCCCAGGCCTCAGGCATTATCGAAAATCGATGGACAGCCGAAGAAGATTGAAGCATAACTGCTCATGATGTTTTGGCATCCTTAGGGTTTAGATTTAAGGTACAATTTTTCAGTTTTTACGTTAATGAACTGATGGGATTTTGCCGAAATCTGCAGTCGATACAAAATAGGGACAGATAACGTCATGGGGAAATAAAGACAGGTAAAAATAATTCACAAAGAAGGGACAGAACAAATGGAACGTCGGGAGGTCTGGGGCTATGCACTTCGAAACAATGAATAAAGAGGACAGCAGTTTTCTAAACAGGGAGAAAGCGCGTCAGTCGGAGATGGGGATGGGCTTGTACATTTTCGTTCAGGATTCCCTGCTGGATAACAAAGAACAGGTCGATAGTTAGAATGGCCAGTGCTGTGTTGACGTTTGTTCCAGAGGACCACTAGGTAAAAGGCCAGATGCATTGGTGAGGTTTTATAAGTTTAAAAATGGACAGACTGTATTTGGAATGTTTTATCCAGTTTTGGCCCCGTGTCAATGAAGATTCTCCAGAGGAGATTCACAAAAAAGAAAGACTTTGCCTCCTGTGTTCCTGGGTCTGAACTCAGTGGAGGTCAGAATGATGAAGACGCATCTTATTGAAAGCTACCGCGTAATGAAAGGAGATTTGAAGATCCGTTTGAACAGTATCAGAATAAAAGCCCGTTCCTTTAGATCTCAGAAGACAAGAAGATTCTTCAGCTAAGGGTGTTGGACATGTGGATTTTTTTTATTTTCAAAGAGGACAATCGAAGGCAAATCGTTTTGTTTGTTAAAGATTGATACCGGGTGAATTGTTATTGTGAGAAGGCGATACCTTGGTGTTGATGAACTGATCAGCCATAAGTGAAACAAGACACACAAAATGCTGAAGGAATTCCGCAAGTCAGGCAGCATCTCCAGACATGAAAATAAAACTGTCGGCGGTTCAGGCCGAGAGTATTCTTATGGACTGGAAAGTTGGCGGAAGAGGCCAGAATAAAAAGGTGAAGGGACGGGAAGGAGCATAGCTAGGATGTAACAGGTGAAGCCAGTTTGGTTGGAACAATAAAGAACTGCAGATGAAGGAAGCTGTTAAGAGAAGAGGGTGAACAATAGGAGACATGGAATGGGCAGGGGGCAGGGGAAGGTGATAAATAGATGAAAATAGGTAAAAGGACAGAGAGGTGTATCGAAGAAGAGGGGAAGGTCAGGGATTGTTTTTAAACCGGAAGGGGAAATCGATATACATGCCATCAGGCTACTCAGACGAAAGATTAGTTCTTACTCCTCTACCCCGAGGCACAAGGGGAGGTCATGGACCAACATGTCGGAACTGGAATTGGAATCGGAATTAAATTGTTTGACTACCGTGAAGTTCCATCCCTTTTTCCGCCAATTTGCGACGCACTCCACCAACCTGAAGGAGGCCGCACACGCAGCACTACAATCCATAGACACCCCAGCAGATCCGCAATGATTCTCTGCCTCACCTGGAAGGACACCTTGCGGCCTGAATGGAGGTGATGAAGGAGGGGAATGAGCAGCCGTAGCATTTCGGCCACTCGGTGATCGGTGCAAGCAGGGAGATTTGTGGGGTGGAACAAATGAACAAGGGCATCACGGTCGGAAAGGTTCTCGCCACAACCGGAGAGAGGAGGGAGGTAGCGACATGTTTGGTGAAGGATCCCTTTTGAAATGGCGGATATCGTGGAAGATGATGGGTTAGATGTATGGGCTCATGGGGTGCTAAGGACAAGGTGATCTCTGTCACTGCTAAAACGGCGGGAAAATGGGATGAGCGAAGACGTTCTGGAAATGGTGAAGATACGTGTGACCGCAGCGTCAATGGTGACAGAATGGAATCCCGGTTATTTGAAGAAGAAATGCATCTCTGTTGTTCTGGGGGAGAAAAATAAAAGCTTCATCATGGGGACAGGTGCGACGGAGTCGAAAGAAATGTCAAAGCGGAATAGCATTTTCACAGGAGACAGGGTGGGAAGAGGTCCAGACAGGACAATCATGGGAATCGACATGTTTATCAGAGATGAATTCCATCTGTCACTTGTCAGCGCTGTTCGGTAACCTGTCAATGTTCTCTTGTACCCGACGACAATCTTTCACACTATCCACAACTGCTCCAATATCCACATCATCTGAAAACTTGATAACGCCTCGCTTGCTCTTCCTGTCATTTATTAAAAAAGAAACAGTAAAAGTAGGGGATTCTTGCAGGACACTGATGGTCACCAAACTCCAAGGAGAAAAGGCTCCACGTACTGCTATCCTTCGCATTCCACGGGCAGTTCAATTCTAAGTGCACCGACTAACCTTCCCAGTATATTATACCTACTGACGCTCTGAAAAAGCCTACACCAGTGAACGTGTCAAATGTTTTATCTAAATCAATATACATCAGATCAACATCTCTACCTTTAACAATGCGATTCGTCATATCGTCACAGAATTGAGCCAAGCTTGGGAGACTTAATGCATCCCTCACAAAACCACAGTGACATGCCAAATCAGGATACGCTTCTCTAAATTCTCTTAAATCCTGTCTCTAGAATATTTTCCAATATTTTGCCTGCTATTGCAAAAAGATAAATTGAACTGTAATTTTAAGAGTTATCTCTACACCCTTTCTTCAACAAAGGAATGATATTTTCCAAGCTCCTGTACGCTGACGCTCCTACTGTGGCCAGTGATAACGCAAGGAGCATCGCCAACGGTGCAGCAATCTCATCCCCCGCTTCCCGCGTTAACCTGGGGTATATCCCGACAACGCCTGACGAAATATTTGTCCTAATATTTCTCAAAAGATTCAGCGTCACTCTCTAATAACTGCGACATGATCTCGCTGCACACCAGGCCGTTTTCAGATAATCTCCAAACGTCAAGATCCCTCTCACTGGTGAAAACTGAAGTAAAGTCTTCATCAAGGACCGGCTGTACCTTCCTTTTACTCTTCAGATAAACGAAAAAATACCGGTATCCTGCTTTCTGTTGTCGGCTAGTTTACTTTCATATTTAATCAATCCCCTCCGAATAGCATTTTAATTTGACTTTTGTAAGATTTTCAACGCTTCACAGTGATTCAACTTCCCACTTATATAAAATGCCCCCAACCACCAGCCTAGCATTTTCGGCTTGCAGTACGCTTCTGTCATAAGCCCAAAGGGAACTAACGTAGAGGGACCTTCCCGTGACTATGTATGTACAGAGCAGCCTCTCTTCCGTTCCGTGCCCTGTTCAGGACGGGTCGAGGGTAAGCATTCACTTCAAGCAGTAGATGTTCCGTAACTTAAAGGGGAACTCAAAGGCATAGTAGAAATGGACTTTAATATGGCATTCAGCACCGTTAACCATGGTAGGGCCTTTCAGAACGTTAGATGGCTTTGTATCCAGGGAGAGTTGGCTGGTGGATTCAGAACTGATTCCCAGAGGAGACAGAGGATAGTTGTGGATGGAGCGTTTCCTCCCTGGGTGCTGGTGCCAGTGGTGTACTTCAGAGATCTGTTCTGAGTCCCCCGGATTTTTGTGCTTTTAAAATGATGTGAATAAGGAAGTGGAAGAGCGGCTTATTGCATTTGCAATGATGTGGAGGTTGGTGGAATTATGGATTATATAGAAGTGTGTCACAGATTACAACAGGACAGTGACAGGACGCAGAGCAGCGCTGATAAGTTACAGATGATGCTCAACCCGGAAAGTAATTCACTTTGGAAGGATGAATTTGAAGGCAGAGGGGTGATATTTTCTTGAGTCAACCGAGGGCCTCACGTTAGTACGAGTTCCACAATGGAAACAGAGTGGTGAGACTCTCTCCAATAAACTGAGGGCCGCTCCTCGGTACGAGAACCACAATCGGCACGGAGCGGTGCACTGCAGGAACAGAAGGAAGTCTGATTGACAGGAGAGCTAGAACACTTTCGCTGTTCTGCACATACTTACAGTGACGCTCGAAAGGCAATATCCCTGACAGTAAATCAGGAGGAAAAAAGTACAACTTCGTGGCAAGTAATGGAACAGCCTGGAAACCTGCGGATAGTTCAGAGATTTAGCTTCCAAATTTTGTTCAAAGACCGAACGGGTGGAAAAATAGGGGTAGAATTGTAGCAGTTTTCAGCATATCGTTAAAATTAAACAAACTGTATCGCACCTTACGGGTATGAGGTGGTCAGGTCATTCACTGACAGAGGCCAAGATTGTTCCAAACGGCCATTGTTTGCGCTGGAAAACATTGTTCTTCAAACGGTCTGTAGCCCTCGCTAATCTGCCGAGGACACGTTCCCATTTTGACCACAGGTCCCTGGAATATCGCTGTGGATCTTTTAAAGTGTTTGCAGGAATATGTACACTCTATTTTACTGTAACACATGTCAGCTGTCACTGTGATTTCCATCACTCAAAGCGCCCGGATTGACTGGAACAAAAGAAAGAAAAACATGTTTCCGCAATGGGGGGGTTCAGGCATCTCTTTGATTTATTTTCATGTTCCGTACTTCGATCGAAATTCTTTTTGACAACTTTTCATAATTTCACCTCGCTGGAGTTTCCATTTTCATATTTTGATGTAAGTGTTTTCCTCTTTTGTCAACCAGTTATGTGCCGATATTGTCGTTGTTTCATAATTTCACCTCGCTAAGCTTTCTGAAGTGACGCTGGTCTCTGCATTTCTTGGTCCGCATCTCTATCAGTGCAGACACTTCGACCTTATAACAACGTGGCAGCTTTTTTTAAATGACGGTCCAGTCTAATTTCGACACTTAGATCTGTTCTTCTTTAAGTCAGTAAATGAGGACTCGTACTTTATATCTCCTTGACTCGATTTTGTAAGGCATTTGATACGGTTAACCGTGGTAGGACCGTTCATAGCGTCAGAAGGTTTGGTATCCAGGGAGAGTTGGCTGGTGGATTCAGGACTGACGCCCACAGAAAACAGACTGTAGTTGTGGATGTAAGACTTTCTCCCTGGATGTCGGTGACCAGCGGAACCATGCACTGGTCGGTTTCAGACCCCCGGCTTTGGTGTTTTTATGTATGATTTGGATGAGGAGGTGGAAGGGTGGGTTATTGTACTTACAATGATGTGGATGATGGTGGAATTATGGATAGTATAGAGGATTGTCACAGGTTACAACAGGACAGTGACAGGACGCAGAGCATCGCTGGGAAGTTACAGATGGAGTTCAACCCGACAGGTACGAAGTGATTCTCTTTGGGAGAATGGATTTGAAGGCAGAGGTATTACTTGCTCGTGTCAACCGAGGGCCGCAAATTAGTACAAGTTCAACAATGGAAACAGAGTGGTGAGACTTTCCCCAATAAGCCGAGGGCCACACATTAGTACGAGTTCCACAATGGAAACAGAGTGGTGAGACTTTCTCCAATAAGCCGAGGGCCGCACATTAGTACGAGTTCCACAATGGAAACAGAGTGGTGAGACTTTCTCCAATAAGCCGAGGGCCGCACATTAGTACGAGTTCCACAATGGAAACAGAGTGGTGAGACTTCCTCCAATAAGCCGAGGGCCGCACATTAGTACGAGTTCCACAATGGAAACAGAGTGGTCAGACTTTCTCCAATAAGCCGAGGGCCGCACATTAGTACGTGTTCCACAATGGAAACAGAGTGGTCAGACTTTCCCCAATAAGCCGAGGCCCGCTCATCGGTACGAGAACCACAATCGTCACGGAGCGGTGCACTGCAGGAGCAGGAGGAAGTGTGATTGACAGGTGAGCTTGAACACTTCCGCTGTTCTGCACATAATCATAGAGACGATTGTCTTATGGAAACAGTTGAGTGAACTTGGCCTTTTCCCCTTGGAGCGACGGAAGATGAGAGGTGACCTGATAGGCGTGTATAAGATGATGAGAGGCATTGATCGTGTGGATAGTCAGAGGATTTTTCCCATGGCTGAAATGGTTGCCAGAGAGGGCACAAGGATTAAGGTGCTTGGGAGTAGGTACAGATGAGCTGTCGGGGGTAGGTCTTCCTCGCACGCAGAGAGTGGTGAGTGCGTGGAATGGGCTGCCAGCAACGGTGGTGGTGGCGGATACGATAGGGTCTTTTAAGAGACTTTTGGATAGGTACATGGCGCTTAGAAAAATAGAGAGCTATGTGTTACGCTAGTAATTGCTTAGGTAGGGACATGTTCGGTACAACTTTGTGGGCCGAAGGGCCTATATTGTGCTGTAGGTTTTCTATGTTTCTACGTTTGTATGAAAGACAATATATCTGAAATCAAATCAGGAGAAAAACACAACTTCGTGGCAAATAAATGGCAGCCTGAAAACCTGCGGAATGTTCAGAGATTTTACTTGTTACTTTTGTTCAAACATAAAATGGATGGCGAAATACTGGTAGAATTGTAGCTAGTTTGAGAATATCTTTAAAGTTAGACAGACTGCATGGCAGCTCACGGGTGCGGGGTGGTCAAGACATTCACTGGAAGAGGTCAGATTCCTGCCAAACGCCCCATGCTTGCGCTGGAAAACATTGTTTTTCAAACTGTCCACAGACCTCGCTAATCTCCCGAGGACACGTTTCATTTTTGATCACAGATCTCTGGAATATCGCTGTGGATCTTCTAAATTGTTTGGAGGAATATAAGTGCAGTGTTATTCTAACATATGTCAGCTGTCATGTCTATTAAATCACTCACACCGTCCGGAATGACTGGAACGGACGAACGAACGAAAAGAATGAACGAATGTTCCCCTTTAATAAAGAAGTGTTCTCCATTTCACCTGCCAGAACAAAGTACTTCCTTCAATTTCAGAAGCGAATGTGCTCCGTCAAATGTTAGAAAATAAATCGACTTCAATATGCATGCCGACTTTAAAAGCAACACAGATATAAAAATATCCAATTTTAATAGCTAAAGCCAGGTATCATGGAAAATAAGACAGAAAATTCAAATCATACTTTCTTTTAAAGTAAACAGATTGCAATATCCCTTGAGGAGTTAAATTAATGACAAGGGAACAGTGAGTAAAAATAGTTTAACGTAATTGTTTGTGCAGTTGGGTGTCACTAATGTCCCTGACGTGATAGCCACGCTAATTGCCTCAGTGGAATTGCTCTCTCCTCAATAAAAGTCTGTTAACCGATCACCAGTCCATCTGAGCAGCTGAAACTTTCCGTAGAATTGAACGCTGCTTCTGACGGAATATGGGATATGCGGCGATTTACTACATCGCGGCCATTTTCTATCCCACAATTGTAGCGGTTGGTGTCCCCGGTAAGATGCCGGAGCTGGTCACTTTATGTATGGTGCCGTCGTTTTCCTGTTTTCTGCTGCAGTATTCGTACTGTTACCAAGCACATATGCTACCATCGGTTGAAAAGTGTTTCCTGAACGGAGGATTCAGGCATCTAATAGTTTTATTTCCATTTTCCTTTTGTCAATTAAATTATTATTGTTTCATAATTTCACCTCGCTAAGCTTTCTGAAGTGATGCTGGGCTCTGCTTATCTATGTCCGAGTTTCTATCAGTGCAGAAACTTCGATATTATAACAACGTTATCCGCTCTGTTACTGAGCACAGATGCTACCGTCGGCTGAAACGTGTTTCTGGAATGGAGGATTCAGTAATCTAATGGTTTTATTTCCATTTTCAGTACTATGATGGCAGTGATTTCTTCTTTTGTCATTTAAGTTGGTGTCGATATTGTCGTTGTTTTATAATTTCACCTCTCTAGGCTTTCTGAGGTGATGCTGGTCTCTGGTTTTCTAGGTCCGATTCTCTATCACTGCAGAATCTTCGATCTTATAACAACGTGACAGCTTATTTAAATGACGGTCCAGTCTATTTTCAACACATAGGTCTGTCTCTATGTCCGTAAATGAGATCTCATGATTTATATCTCATTGACTCCACTACAACCAGTCGCTTCAGCTATTTTGGCTCTAATAATGGAAATGGTGTTGTTTACAGGAGCGATCGACTGCTCACCGGTACGTGAATCGTGGAACTCGGATGCCTCGCTCTAAACTGTGGGAAGGTCGCCAATCCACTGACACTCACATCCGTCATTGTCCTCCAGCCGGAGTGCAGCGACCGAGACCGCACACACTGGATTCCCGGTTTCCACTTCCAAACAGACCATACCCTGCATAGCATTGGTAGAATGGGGGCATTCAGGGAGCTGACCGTATTTCTATTTTGTTTCCAAATTTCTTGCAGTTAACTTAACGGCGATTGTGATCCTTTCTCGGGGAAAATGCGGACTCTCCAAATGCATCACCCGTTACCTGGTTGGAATGGTGACAGCGGATCTGATGGTGGTTATCATTGTTGCTTTAGTGGATCAGACCAACAATATCTACATTTATTCCAGATCCCTGCTCATCACTCCGGTCTGCGCTCTGACACTTATATTTCGGACTGTAACGACGGATTGTTCTGTTTGGTTCACGGTCAGTTTTACCTTCGATCGCTTCATCGCAATATGTTGCCGAAGGCTGCGGGAGCGATATTGCACCGAGAGAACAGCAACGGTGGTTATCATGACCGTGGTTATAGTGAGCTGCGGGAGATGTGCTCCGGTTTACTTTGCCCTTGAACCTTACGTCATCATTGACAACATGCCCTGGCGGTGCACCACCACATATGAATACGCTACTTCACACGTGTGGAGAGGATACCAATTACTGGACAGCATTTTAACACCATTGATTCCCATCGGCTTAATCCTGGTGTTTAACGGGTTAACCGTAAGACATATCGTTGTGGCAAATAGAGTCCGCAGAAAGCCTCGGCACAGCAGCGACAATCAGAAAGATGCCGAGGTGGAAAACCGCAGAAAATCGATTGTTTTGTTGTTTTCTATATCAGCTAATTTCATATTATTTTGGATGCCCTATTTAGTCCATTCCTTGAAATGGCAAGTTCAAAACTATTTTTTCGAGGACAGATGCTTGAGTTCCCCGGTGTACATCCTACAGCAATTTGGGTTCATGTTGCAAGTACTCAGCATGTGCACCAATACTTGTATCTATACACTGACACAGAGGAAATTCAGAGAAGAGCTGAGGAATGGAATGAAGTATGTGTTTACTTTAAATGGCCATTTGTGTAGATAACGCCCGTGTCTAATGGTAAATGGCGGAGGTTTTAAATAAAGCCGTTTTACAATGAACAGGTTTGGCAAATATGTCTTTAATTCAAACATTCATATGCCTGGTCTTCCGGGATTTTCAGAATTGGCGGAAGACTGCTGATTTCATACATCTCAGTTAGGTAGCAATGCAAACTCTCAATGCTTCTGGCGTGATTGTCACTTTGGTTGAAGTTTGTTCCAAACTATCACAGACACTCGACTGTTACAAGGGCAGGGATGGCTTCAGGACTTCTCGGGTTTTAGATTTTTCAAAATGGAGAGGGTGGGGTAACAAAGTGTAAAGTGAGTGTGACGGGAAACCAGGGATAGTATCGCAGCTGCAGAAAGCGAGGACAACGTGGAGCGTTCGCTTGTTAATAGACAGTGAGACCAACACAGAAACATGAAGGGAGCGAACACCCTATATGGAGTATTCTGTATAGCTTGTGCAAGAAAAAATTGCAACGGAAACAATGAGGTACCGATCGGCAAGCAGAATTTGGACATGTGCCATGTTATTGGCATCTCCACCAGGGAAAAGTTTTAGGTATGGCATAATTTCTCAGTTGTGTCCAGGAAGAACTGTCACTATATGAAGAAAGGCAGACTGGTGAACAGTCCATACCGGATCTAATATTAGAAAAGGGAACGGATCAGGTGACTGATCTCTCGGTGGGTTAACATGTCAGAACCATAGGGCAGAACTTCCAACATTGAACTTGCAAAATGTTAGAACCAGGGAGCATGGGATGCATTTAACTGGGGTTCTGCGAATTATGATGCTAACTGGCAGGAACTTGGGAACGTACATTGGGAATGATGTACTCAGGGAAATGCGCCACAGATATCTGGAAATTCTTTAGGGAGCACTGACATGGGCTTCAGTATAGGCTTGTCTCAGTCTGGCAGGGAAAGAATGATGGCGTAAAGTAACCCTGAGTGACAAGAAAATTGGAACGAGTCAAGAGGAAGAAAGAAAGATACTTAAGATTTAGGAAGAAAGGCTCAGGTAGGGACATGGATAGTCACAATGATGACAGGAAAAAAATTAACAATGGTCTTAGAAGACTTAGAAGAGGATTTGAGAAGTCCTTGGCGAGTTGAACTGTGAAGAGCAGGAGGAGACTGGGGAGAGTGTGGGAAGATCAGAGGTAAAAGAGGAAAACTTGTGTCTGGAGTCCAAGGAGGCGGTGAAGCTCCTCACTGAATACATTGATCAATATGAACACAGCGTTCAAAGGCAGATATGCTCGAACATGCCGACGCTGAGGAAGAGGATGGGCTGGAAACTTGGAAAACATTATGATAGATTATTCTCCGGTGCCGAAAGGGATATAGTCCAGGTAATAGATGATTCCCCTATACCGGAAGAGATAATAGTCCAGGTGATTTCGGAACGCGAGAGGAGAGATTACTAAGGTTTTATACAGGATATTTGGGTCTTCACTGGCTACGGAAGTAGAACTAGAAGTCTGGAGTGTGGCAAATGTTATTCCTTTGTTGACGAAAGATAATAGGGATACTCCGTTGAGTTATAGAACAGGGAGTCTTCCATCAATAATAGGTACACTATTGGAAAAAAATATTGTAGACGGAACTTATGAGCGTTTGGAGAAACGTAATCTGGTTAAGGAGATTCAACAAGGGTTTTTGAGGGGAATGATGTACTTTATTAGCTAGATTTAATTATTTGTAACAGTGAAAAACAAACAGAAGCATCAGAACAGTCGATGTGGGTGCATTAATTTTGTTCCGGCGTTTCCTCAGTTCTCCATATTAGACTCATTCAGAAAGTTAGGAACCATGGGATCGAGGGAAACCGGACTGCGTTGATTCAGAATTGTCTTCTTAACAGAAGACAGATGATGTAGTAGATAGAGTGAAATCTGGATGGAAGAGAGCGGGCAGCCGTTTTCCTCACCGAGGACCGAAATTTCGGCACACTTTACTACTATATTTGGACTCTGCATTTCCGAGAAACAGGGCTGAGGGAAATAACCGATTTAATCTGATCACGCAGCGGCACCTGGATAATTTATAGTATTAGGGCTGATGACGTAAGCAAATCTCTGAACTGTTGACAGCCACGTTATCTAACCTGACCTGCCATTTACATATTATAGGGCAGATGGTACAATGGCGGCAAAGCAATCTTTTCCAATGGATCCCTGCAACTAAAACCAGCATTTCAAAGAGTTCCGCAGCAGCTTTTGCTGCTCAGTAAAATCACCAACCTTCCAGAATGCCAATTCCAAATTCCCAATTCAAGTACTCACCAGCTTATCCCAATACTACGTTACTTTTGAATCGTGACTTTATCATATCAGGTGTAGATGTGCTCATATATCGATCTATTGAACCCTGAATCTGCATGGCCGTTATGAAATCCGTGTCTTCCTCTGAAATCAATAATAAATGAAACATATGGAAGGACAAAAACTGAAATCGCGGCGAGAGCAAAGCGAATATCCGGGCTCCTTCAATGGATCCTTCAAAACCATTGCAGGCAATTAGAGAATATAGAATAAACAACTTCAAAAGCAAAAGGCCTCAGCAAGTATTCTAAAGAACTTAGGAGAGTGAGGTATGGAAGGCTGAGGCTCACATACACTAACGCTTCATAGAATTCCGGAAAGATACGCAGAATTTAGCATCAGTTCCTAGAAATCACTTCCCTGAAGGTGCGCATTTTTTTTTTGTCACATGTATGGTGAAAAAGAAGATGAATTCAATCATCCCCCTACACAAACTAAAGAACACACGACTCACATAAAGTCATTTACGGCCGTAATCTTCCGCTCTCTCTTTCAATTGCACTCACTTATGTCCAATCCGAATGCTATAATTTAAATCCGCAATGCACTTATATTTGCAAAATATCGCAGAAAATGGCACGCCCTTATTTGTTCAATAGTTAACAACCATCTGTAATAGCAACTATACAACATTTAATAAAGCCTTTCGACTTCAAGACAAAGAGACGCAGAGAGCAATGTATTGTATTCAATTAATATTCGACACAATTGAAATATGACGTCTCCACAATTCCAAGCATCCAACGACTGCCAAGATTTCCCCCCTCCAATTTCTTTAAGGATAGGATTCGGATGAAATGACCCCTTTGTTGTATAGTATAGCATCGGGACGAATGATCCCAATTACCACAGCCGAAGCCATAGATTTGTTCACTGTACACGAACCACTGTCACACCCACCTCCAGCCCGGAACTACTGTCTTTACTGAAGGAGTGAAGGTAAATTCCTGTAGGGTGATACTCCCTTTATCATCTCACATCGGCACTTCCATCTCCTCATGCTGTAACCATCCATTTACTACCTGGTAATTTTACGCAAGTCTCCATGCTTCAGTGTGTGCAAGGACAGAGGGATCGAACAGTATCAAGGACTTTCTAGATTGGTCGGTGCTGGAAAACACTAAAGTTGTAACACGGACATGCAGTCAGTCAGGTATAGGGAACCACTGCACAGAAACAGGGTCTCCAGACCGTCAGGTCTGTGAAGAATTATTTACACTGCCTACACCCATCGACTTGCACGCGGACCGTGGCCATCCATGTCCCTCTAATCCATGAACTTATCCAATGACCTCTAAAACGTTGAAATCGGAATCTTAATAACTACTTGCGTTGGCAGCACTGTCTACACTCTGACAACCCTCTGGCTGAAGAAGTTTCCCCTCATGATTCCCTTAAACATTTCACCTTTCACCCTTCACCCATGATCTCCAATTGTATTCTCGCCCAACATCGGTGGAAAAAAGCCTGTTTGCATTTACACTCTCTATACGCCTCGTGATGTTGTATACCTCTATCAAATCTCCCCTCAGTCTTCTACCCGATCGGGAATAAAGTGCCAACATATGTAATCTTTCCTTCTAATACAAATCGTCCAGTCCCGGCAGTAGCCGGTAATTGAGCAAAACCGTACACATTTTTTTTCCCAATTAGGCCTCAATAAAGTCGTACATAGCATCAACATAACATCCCAACTCCTGTACTCAGTATTTTGCTCTATGAAAGCCAAAGTGCGAAAAGCTGTTTTCACGACCCTGTCTAACTGTGCCACAACGTTCATTGAATATGAACCTGAATTTCCAGATTCGTTTGTTCTGTCGTACTCCTCAGTGCCCCATTTCTCATTGTGTCAGACCACCGCTGGCTGGTCCTCCCAAAGTGCAAAATCTAACACTTGTCTGGGTGAAATCCGAATCGCGCTTTGTCAGCCCATTGTTCCATCTGGTCCCGATCCCGCTTACGACACCATGCTCCGGTACTCTTCCTCGCTGTCAACTACACAGGTAATGCTGCTGTCATCGGCAGTTTGCTGATCCAGTTAACGACATCATTATCCAGATCGTTAATATAGATGACAAACAACAAACAACGATGACAGCAACGATCCGTGCGGCACTCGACTCGTCACAGGTCCCCAATCAGAGAGACAACCATTTATTACCACACTCTAGTTTCCCCAACGTATCCAATGGGGACTGCAATGTAATAGTTCATCATGGAAGCCAAGCGACTGAACTTTCTCGAGCATCCTCCCATACGGATCCTTGAGAAATTCCTTGCTGCAGTCCCTGTAGACGGCATCCACTGCCTTGCCACCACACCATTCCTGGTAGCTACCTCGGAAAACTCTGTGAGATTGGTTAGACATGACCTGCTGCGGACTGGCCCATCCTGACTATCGTTAATGTTCCTGTTTTTCCGGATACTTCTCTTCATTCCTCATGACCAGCGTAGTCTGAACACCGAGGACAATTCCTCATTACATAATACTTGGCGAGTCCCTTCCGAGCAAAGCTATCGAGACCATCCAGCGGTCGGTACTGATATATATGGCCTTTTTAATATTTTCCAGAAATTTATTATCCGACGCATTGAGAGTAGTCTGGAAAAGCAAAGCGTCATTGCTCTAATTAATTAACAAGTACTTAACTATAGCACGATTCGGTACGCTCGATCGAGCACAGAAGATAGAATATTACAACACATTCCGTGTGTTTCAGATAGGCTTTCAACTAATGTAAGTTCGATCTAACACAACCCCGCTGCATCTGAATCAGAATCAAAGGTTTCAATGGTAAATTTAAAGAATCAGAACCAGATTTAATATCACAGACATACGTCGTGAAATTGTTAACGTTATCGTAGCAGTACAATGAAATACAGGATAAATAAATCTAGAGAAAACAAAACTGAGATACAGCTGGCAGCGGGGAAAAAAGCTGTTCCTGAATCTCTGAGCCTGAGCTTTCAGGCTTCTGTATCTCCTTCCCGACGGTAACACTGTGTAGAGGGCACGTCCTGTTAGTGGGCAATGATAATGCTGGATGCCACTGTGACAAGAATCATCCCTTGCAACAATGATCAATGAAATACAGAGAATCTGTATTTAACAACGTATCTTTTATTATTTCTACTAAAAGCACTATCTTCCTCTGTGCACCGTACTGGAAACCCTGACACTCGATGAGCAGTCAATGAAGTGAAAAGGTATTACCCGGGAAAAGAGTCTACGCTGGCAAGGCATTCCATAGAAACATAGAAAACATAGAAAATCTACAGCACAATACAGGGCCCTCGGCCCACAAAGTTGTGCCGAACATGTTCCCACCTTAGAAATGGCTAGGCTTACCCTATCCCTCTATTTATCTAAGCTGCATGTACCTATCCAAAAGTCTCTTAAAAAGACCCAATCGTATCCGCCTCCACCACTATTGCCGGCAGTTTATTCAACGCACTCACCACTCTCTGTGTAAAAAAACATCCCCCTGACATCTCCTCTGTACCGACTCCCCAGCACCTTCAACCTGTGTCCTCTTGTGGCAACCATTTCAGCCCTGGGAAAAAGCCTCTAAATATCCACACGATCAATGCCTCTCATCATCTTCCTATCCTCATGTTCCCGATCTCCACGTGTCCGTGTGGTCCTACTTTTCGGCAATGGTTGGGGTCTGGCCGTTGGAGAGTTATCACCCCTGCATATATGGTGTTACGGAATCTTATATTGTTCCTCATCAATTGAACCATTGGATCCCCAAACCATTGGCTCAAGGTCACCTGACCTACCTGGGTCACCTGGTTACTGATCATTGTGCAGAGCTACAACCAACATATTGTACCTGGCTCTGCCCAGCCCAGCCTTGTGTATTCGTATCTTTACACCCTGACTGGTCCAAACCGGTCAAATGAGGCAACCCAGACTGAGTCGAACGAGACTGCAGATTGCTTCTTTGAAATGTCTGGCATTTTGCATAACGAGTAGCTGCTCCTCTGAGCATGGTCTCAGGTTTATTGTTCTGATTAGATTGTCCCTGAGTCAAGAATCAGTTCAGAGTCCACGCCCTTCACGTAACAAATGGCGACTTGTTTGAGAATGGTCTCAGGTTTAGCAGATCATTACCTGAAGCTTCCTGTCTCCACATTCACTTCCTCTGATTAAATTATTCCAATGCAAGGAACAGTTCATAGTTCACAAAATGGGTGCGGGCGGGGCAGAGAGAACTGGCTTGTCTGCTTCCCCAGTCTTTGATCAGTCTGTAGTTTCTACTGTCCAACAGTGTTTTATGAGACATTCAATTTGACTCGACGGTAACTTTCTCGGGTCTGCTGTCGTCTGAATGCACCAGAGTGGATGATGGAGGCTTTGCAGAGATGCCGAGTGCTGTAGGGGTTGGAACGGTTTTGTTACGTACCCCATAATGGGTTAAAAGAACCAGCAGAAATGGAACACACCAGGAGTCTGGTATTGTTACAAACAAAGCACTACTTATCAGTATCCACGTAATCTCGTAATATAAAACCAGATTAATCAAACAGATTAGCAGAGTTTATGCATATATAAGCGTTGAAATATAAAACCCCAAACTTCTGCAGCATAGGTGGTAAATGATACTGTCTTACGATGGTATAGGAATGACGTCAGTTCAGTTCGTGATATTAAGAGGAGTAGAATTGAGGAGAGAGAGAGAGAGAAGTGATTTGTTTTCCAAGTAAGCTGATGTCGTCGATCTTTCCGTTGCCTTCCGAAGTCCTGTCAAAGTTTTGTGATCACACAAAAGAGTACCGCCTTCACGCAGTAAAACTATCAAAGTTTAAACACACTGTTAGGTACTCGTGACACATGACAGTGGTACACTTGTCACGTGACTGGGGTTGATGCTATACTGGACTTGAGGTAATGGTAACTTAACTATTAATTTAGTTAAGGGTGAATTTGGACATGCCACTGTGACTTACCTTGGTTATGTTGTGGGTCAACGTAAGGTAGCTACTGTTCAGGCAAAAATTCAGGCAATTTTAGAGATTCCCACTCCAACATGGGAAAAAAAAACTCTCAGAAGATTCTTGGGAATGGTAGGATATTATCGAAAATTTTGTAAGAATTTTGCTAATGTTGCCCTTCCATTACCTAACCTTCTGCAGAAGAATGTGAAGTTTCTTTGGACAGTGCCTTGTCAAGAAGCATTTGAATAATTGAAAATAATGATATGTCAACAACCTGTGCTTAAGGCACCTGACTTTGAAAAATCGTTTTCATTGGCTGCGGATGATAGTGATGAGGCTGCAGGAGCAGTATTATTGCAAAAGGAATGAGGGTGATGAGGTTGATCATCCAGTAGCTTATTTTTCTAAGAAATTTAATAAGCATCAATGAAACTATTCGACAATAGAGAAAGAATTGTTATCTCTTGTTTTAGCTTTGGAATATTTTGAGGTATATGTTGGTATAACTCAATAACCACTTATTGTAAACACTGATCATAACCTATTAGTTTTTCTGAGTAATATGAAAAACAAAAACAGAAGATTATTAAATCTGAGTTTGATGTTACAATAGTACAATATTGTGATAACTCATATTAAAGGTAAAGATAATGTGGTTCCTGATTGTCTATCTCGATGTTGAATGTACAATGCAATTTTATTTATGGAGTGTTTTTTTTCAATTGTAACACTCCTACTGTATTGTGAGTTATAAGCTGTTATATGATGGTATTTTATATTATATATGTTATAACATTTATGCAATTGTTTTCTTGTAAGCAATTGTTCAAAATTTTTGTTCTTGTCAGAACAAAAATGTTTTTTTTTGGGAGGGAGGTGTTACGTACTCGTGACATATGACAGTGGTACCCTTGTCACGTGACTGGGGTTGAAGCTATACTGGACTTGAGGTAATGGTCTCGTGCTGGTGGAGTGACGTCATTTTCCCGCCAGTAGAGATCACGTGATAGTTTTTTTTACAGTTTATAAAAGGAAGACCCCACCCTGTGAGGAGGGGCAGTTCGTGACTGGATTTGCGAAGTTGACTTCATGCCACTGCGTGATTTAATGTGATGACGCAGTTTAGTTGAAAGATGAAGTTTTATCTAATGCCTGAAGTTTAAAAGCTCATTGCCAGCAGTTTACTTACAATACTATTAGTTTGAGAATCAGTGGAGTGTGAAGTTCGGAGTTCGGGAGTTAAAGATCGAGCAGAATCGATTTACGACGGTGAAACGGGTTCGACCTTATCTAGGAGGAATTCGTTGACTGTTCTCGTGTTAATCTCTGCGTGATAGCAGAAGATTGAGGACAGTGTGATAAAGGAAAGGTTCTTCTCCCAGTTTCCATCACTTAAATTCTCAGACAGCCTCGGGTGTTGAGAAATGGATTGGGGAGCTGCCCGCTGTCCAGGCAGAAAGTCAGAGGGGCATTGTCATCCCAGAGGTACAACCAATAAGCCTATGTGCGTGGAGTTCAAGAATAAGAAAGGTAAATTCGCTGTTATAAGATTATATTAGTGGCCACACCCAGAAAAGTCTGTAAGAAAGAGCAACCGATATGGCAGCAGTTTATGGGCTGTTGCATGAACAATAGAATAAACGTAGTGGGTGAATTATCACCACTACAGATTCGGAGATTCAGGATCTTAGCATGATGAGAAATATTGCATTTAGTTACACAAATAAGAGGAGCCATATGTAAGTTTTAGAAAGTTGAAATTGGACAGGATTTGGAGGAACATAGATGAATATAGAAACAAGTCACACTGTGAATCAGGAGAGTGAACAGTGAAAAGGAAATATCCTCAGTGAGAAGAATTAATGAGAGTCCCAACGCATTGAATGCATGCACTGGAAACATCAGCATACTGGGGACAGCACAGGGCCCCTTGAACAAAGAACGGAGTTTATGACTGGAGCCCGAGTTAACAAGCGAGGTCCAAAATTAACTCGTTGCATTCGCTGGTGTTCAATAAGGAAAATGACATGGAGGAAAGCGAGATCGGGAAAGGGCCATGGTGATATTCTCAGACGTGCTTATACTAAGGAACAGGTAGTGTTGAACTTTAAGGTGTGGAAATCCTTGAGGGCTTCATTCCATTGAGGACACAGGCCACATACCGGCAAATCTGCAGTTTAAATTGCCATCGTAATATGCACACAGAGGGAGCAGAGGGTACTGTTCCTCTGCTGTGCTGTTCATTGTTTATTGGTCAGAGATTTGAGGCACATTGTGCAAAGGATCAAGGAGCATGTTCCGTTATTGTTATTTCTACAATAACTGTTGTTCTCAGTCAGACAGCTCAAAGATGAACTGGACAGGCCGTTTCGAAGAAATAACCTGCCGAGCTCTGTGAAGAGAGTGGGAAACGGGGAATGATAGCAAACTTTTTCTCTAGTCTCCAGGAGACTGCTAATCTACCTGCGCCTACAAGACCAATTTGTGTAAAAAGAACAGACTTCTGTAAAGACACTTACATTGTATTTCAAGCACTCAGAACTGCCAGAGCACAGCACTGACCATTGAAGTCACAGACAGGTACAAGACTCTAATACAAGAAATGTAATTCATCAAAACGATATACTGATAACCCAGATCTGAACAATCTGTGTTTTGCGCTGTAACTCTGACTAACAAACATCAGTAGACTGATATTGTAGTGGCACAAGCAATTACAACACGACGCATCTTACTGCCGACACAACAGCAGGCACGAGACTAAGGACAGACATATCTGTAATAGTCGGCACCACACTGTAAGGAAATAGAACTTTCCAGCAGCTGGCCCAATCTGCAAGGCACACATCTTTAAAACAACGGCACCGTATTGTAAGGATAACGATACTTACAACAACGGCCACCGTAATATGAAGACGGAAATCTTTACTACAACCACCACCATGCCGCAAGGGTACAGACCTTGATGACAGCGAGCACCAGCTCGCACAGATCTTTGCAACAGTTCGCAGAATGTTCCAAGAAGACACTTCTTTACAAAGCTGGACATGCAAAGACCAGCACAGACCCGGAATAAGGTGAATGCCGATTGGATGTTTCAAGTGCTTGGGGTGTCCAGAACTAGAGGGCGCAGCCTCAAAATGGAGTGGCGATCTCTTAAAAAGGACATGAGGAGGATTTGCTTTCAGCCAGAGGGTAGGGAAATTGTGGAAGATTCTGCCACAGACAGCTGTAGAGGCGAAGTCCCTGGGTGTAGTTAAAGCGAAAGCTGACAGTTTCCTGAATAGGCAGGGCATCAAAGTTTATAGAAAAATGACAGGTGATTGGAAGGAGGCAGATTAGGATTCAGCCATGATCTGATGGCTGAGCGAAATCGTTGGGTGAATGGACAAGGCCTACTCCTATCTCTTATGGTCTTATATGATCGATATGGACGGTCAGGGATTCTTATAATTGGTGTATAATAAGAGTCAATACAATTCTTATCAGACACCAATAATTAACTAGCTTTGTATTGGCTGATCACAGACCTTGGAAATTGCTACAATGAGCAGAAATTTAACAATAATGCATACCCCAGTCTGTTCTGTTCTCTATGACAAGTCCACAGAGCTGACTTAACCGAGCTTCAAGAAATGGAGTCAGAGATTTCCAGCACCAGCCATTAACAACCTGACATTGCACCGTGAAGACACCGACCGACACACACATGCACACACAAACACAGACACAAGTGCACCAGACACTTCTAAACTGGAGGAACAGCGACCTGATAAAAAAGCACAGTTCTGGACTTTGTGGACACAGACCAGCGTAGCTTCCGCACTGCACAACATGGAGGAAGATAGGTGGAAATTAAACACAGTAACGAATGGATAGAAATTGCTACAACTCAGCATGATGAAGAAAGGGAATGGGTATCTCTGCTATAAACATGCCTGCATATGTGATCGTACAAGTTCAGTCGGCAGTTGATTACAGGGATAATGGAGTACAATGTCTAGACCTTCATTAGCAGGACACAGACCTATAAATTTCTCAGCACTTTGCAGTGACCACAGAAGCCTGTACACAGCCAAACCCGAACTGCTCTCTTAATCACTATTACAACCCTAGTTTTAAAGGACAGAGAAATGTAAAAGCGTAACACTGGACTGCAGTTCACGGATACTATCAATCACCTCCCTCCCACCGGGAATCTTTCAGGCTGTGACAGAGCATTGATAAAAGAGAACTTTGAGATGCTGTGTGCTTCAAGGTCCAAAGGTGTTGAAATGCCAGCAGGAGAAAGAGGAACTAACCTGAAGGTAGGTTAGGGAGATGACTAAAAGGAACAGGGTAGAGTGTGACTGCAATTCCTCCTGTATTGTCTTGGATTTTCCAAGTGCAGATGCTTAGAGGAGCAAAATTTGCTGGTATCCTGGAGAGACTTTCCAGCACTTACAGCTTCTACGACGTATGTTTTTGAAGAGATAGCACGTCATCTAAAATCTCTGACACACTTATGAAGATGTACAACATAGAATATACTAACTGGTTACATCATGGTCTGCTGTGAAAGCCCTATTGTCATTGAATGGAATATCTAATCGAATGGAGCCAGTCCATCACAGGTAAAGCCTTCCCCACCACTGAGCATATCAAGCAGGAAAGCTGTCAAAGGGAAACAGTGTTTAACATCAAAGATGATGATCATCATCACCCCATCATCCACCTGACGTTCGCTTCCTGAAGGAGTTACAGGAGTCTCAGTTCCCTTAGCACAAACTTCAGGAACAGCAATGACTCCTAAATTATCGGCTGTTGAACCAAAGGTGATAATTTCACTGATCCGAACCATGAACTCACATTCAATGAATCCAAAACTCTTCTTTCATATATTTGATGTCTTTGATATTTTTTTTGAAATTTGCAGCTTGTTCGTCTTCCCTTTGTGCAGTTCTTCCTTGATACAATTATGCTTCTTTATATGTACTGCGTATGCCGGCAAGAAAGTGTATTTCAGGAGAGTAAATGGGGAGACGTATGTACTTGGACAATAAATTTACTTCCAACTTTGAAGTTACGACAGCATGTCTGGTGAGGATAGGTTGAGTAGGATCAGGCCTTTCTCTTTGGAGAGAAGCGTGATGGGAGCTGAATTCAAAGAGAGATACAGGATGCCTACGTCGAGTGGACAGACAGAATCCTTTTCCCAGTGATTCTCAAGGTCGTTGTCGGGCAGTATAGGATCTACCTTTGGTTCTCGTTTAAACACAGGGGAAGTGTGGTATTCGATGTCAAGGATGGTGGCAGAGGCAAATACATCAGTAACATTTAAGGAAGCTTGTATTGTGGCTTATACCTCGCGTTGATGCAATTCATGGGGAGAGGATATTTGATAATGCATCCCCAAATAAGGTTTCAATCTTGTGTGGGGTGGGGGAGCTTTATAAACAGATGTAAACTAATTTTCAGCTACCACCCTGTACTTCGGCATCACCTCCCCCTCCCATCGTCTTTATCTGACTTCTCATCTTTTTTCTCAGTCATGATGAAAGATCTCAGTTCCGAGAAGTGGAATGTTCACTCTTTTCCTGCTGAATTCCTGCAGAGTTTTCTGCCTGTTGCAAGCTAAGTATGATTGTGTTGGTAAGGTTCTGGAGAAAGTGGAGTCCAAGAGCACCTGTGGTTGCGTAAACACACTATAGGAATTAGTTAAAAAAACACATGGCTCAGAATTGAAATTGTTTAATTGAATGGCTAACAGAAGGATACAAGGTCCGAGATCATTGCATGTTCAGAGATATATTGCAAATGCAGTCCAATAGAAAAAAAAAGAACCATAAAGAAATATGCAATACAGTCGACATCGACCAATGGCGATCCTCCGGATAATGTATACATACAGAGGGATTTTCGTGGCAAGATACTAAAACTGATGGCCGGACCTTCCTTCCGAGATGATACTGCTGCAGCCGAAGTTGGGACCCAGCCGGCTTCGATTTCAAACCATCCGCGTAGAAGTCCAGTGTTGATCCAACTACATAGAAGGCTGGGCCCAGGATAGCTTCGGAAGTCGAAATTGGACAATGGGATAAACATGCCAAAATATGCAATGCAAACAGGGAATTATCAGTGCTGAATAATGGTAGGAGAGCTTCAATTATTTTGCTGAGCGAAACTGCAGAAAATGCCAAGGCACTTTCTACATACATTAAAATGAACAAATGAAGCACCGTGGAGAAGATAAGAAGGTAGGACAACTCAAGGACAGGTGAGGATACTTAGATTTAGGCTTGAAGCCGGAGAAAGTGGGAAACAACATCAAATTAATATTTAACGTCAATATTCATTAAAGAGAAATTAATGGTGGATGGAAAGATCAGGAAAGATAGTTTGATATTCCATGGCATGTTGATAACATGCTGATCGGAGCGTCCGGTCTCGCAAAGAATAGCAAGGCGGATAAATGGCCTGACATTGATGGGATACATCCGAGGTTACTGAGTGAATGTGGCAAGTCAGCAGATTACTGGAGGCTTTATTTAATCACACATGATGCGGCAAAGGACTGGAGATGAGCCAATATTGTTCCCCTTTTTAAAAGAGCTGTCGAGAGAAGCCAGCTAACTGCACGGTTGACACAAAAATTGCTGCAATGTAGTTAGTGAAGATGGTTGCTAAAAGATCTACCGGAAAAGAGACGAACTGGAAATGTTGGCAGAGAAACGAAAGATGAACTCTGAAAGTCAAATTGCAGAGCTTTTTTTTCAGAATTCGTCTCCCTATTGCAGCAGCTGTGGCAGTAACAAGCACTGCCAGAATATATGGGAGATCAGGGAATCGATATGTGTTCCCGATACCTCTGCAATAGGAAAGTGCATCTGAAGCCACTTCCGACTGACAAAATAAGGGATCTAGATAAGACAAAATAAGGGATCAACTGACCAAAGATTGTCCAGGACGCTGTGAACAGATAATTTGTCAGATGGGTACACCGAAGTTGCAGATTATGCCCACCAGGAGACGAGCCAGAAAGTGCATGGCCCCACCAAGCATCCAACTATTCTCTCAGTAACAAACTTACCTTTACAATCTCTTGAAACTACATTACAACGACTTGCATGCATTTTCTCCGCTGTTAGATGTTTCAATCATGGGAAAGTGATATGCCCATACTACTCCTTTCTATGCCCTTCATTATAATATGAAAATCCACCATATCTCCCCTCACCGTCTGCCGCTGCAGAGAAAGTACCCTACGTTCAGCCAGCTTTCCTTATAGCACATGTACTATAAACTACGCAACAACTCTTCTGCGCCCTATCCAAGGCCTCAACATCCTTTCTATATAGGGGCGAATTAAACTGTAACAAACACTACATGTGTGGCCAAATTAGGGGTTTATTAACGAAACTTAACCTCCTGACATTTGAGCTCAATATCTGGAACAATAAAAGGAAGCCTTCTTAATCACCCTATCAACATGCTTTAAAACACTTCTCATTTGGATGTATCTACCCGTGGCTTCTGAATTGCTTCCAGCTTTTCCAACATTCATATTTCAGTGAGTAGATCCTTGAAGGTGCAGAAACAGGGAGATAAAAAGGCATCTAATGATTTCATGTGTTGTCAGCCGGGCATTGAACAGTAGTCCTACTTACAAGTCCTTTTTAAAACATCAGTTGTGCTGGCTTCAGTGTGTTAAATGTGTACGTATCTTGTGCCACACTGTTCAAAGAGGGAAGCTTCTCTGAAGAGGAGATTATGGGCGCGTCTGCGTTTCTAGTAGATCCTGCATTGGCTTGAGCATTTTTCCGTCTTGAAGAGAGTGTGAATGGCCACAGGTTTTCCAAGCACAAAGTGTGTAACACCAGCATGTTTTGGTTTCAGATAAGTGGAGAAATACTGAAAGGTGACGTAAGGGACATTTCCAACACAGATAGTAATGGAGATGTGGAAGGAGTCACTAGAGAAAGTGGTAAGGGGGGGAGGGTTACAGTTACTGAGTTTGAAAGGCATATAGAGAGAGTTACGGATAGGACTGATTCAGAGGGATATGGGTCAAAGGCAGGCAAATAGGACTGAGTCGGGTAAGCATTGGTCAGTTGAAATGAAGGGTACTTTTCTGTCCGTTAAAAGCCTGTTATCCAGAGAGAGAGAGATCTGTATAATTAAGGGGACAGAGTTTTAAGTAGAGGAGCGTGAGGGGTAGAGGGGATTTGAAGAATAATTCCCTCTGAAGGTACCGATCTGGAAACACACGGCCTGAGGGGATGGTGCAGCCATGTAATGACCATCTCTGTAAGCACTTGAAGCAGCACCGAGGCAGAGCAGGCGACAGGACAAATGCTGAATTGAAGGAGACAGATTCTGGCACACACATTATGGACCTAGTCGCTCCTTTGCCGCATAAACATCTGACTATGCTGTGGAAACCTGGAACATAGTATTATAGGTCAGGCTGCCCTGAAACATTCAGAACAAAGGGAAATCAAATCAGTTCAACAAATGTATTAACTGTAAAAGTAATGAAACAAATCCCTCCCTTTCACACGAACAAATTGTGAAGCATTGTTGGTACCTTTCGAATTAAAGGCTGCTGGATTGTTCGCTAGGATGGACCAAGAATTGTAGAGCACGGAAAGACGACCATCGGTCCATCAGATTTATGTCAATTATAATACCTACTTATACCAATCCTACTTTTCTGCATAAATTCTATATACCTTGTTCAATAAAATAGCTAAGCATTTGCCTCAGCTGTTATAGAGTCATATAATGCAATTCCTAGTAAACAACAGACCTCCACACACACCGACACACACACACACACACACACACACACACACACCGAAACACATGCGCGCAGACACACAACCACACACACACACACACACACACACACACAGACACGCAGAAACACACACACACACACACACACTCACACACACACTCACACACACACACACACACACTCACACACACACTCACACACACACACACTCACACACACACTCACACACACACACACACTCACACACACACTCACACACACACACACACACACACACACACACACACACAGAGTAAATACTGTATTTGCCGCTTGTCAATCACTTCCAGCCTTCCTGCATTGATTTATCTTCCAATTCAGAGCACCGTGTGTTTTTATTATTATTTATCTGGTCTGCACATTCCTTTGAATATTGAAACAACTTACTTTTGACATCTGTCAGATTTGAGATGCTTATAGTAGTCTATTGCATCTGCAATATCACAAAATTCTGGAGGGACTCAGTAAATGTGGCTATTCTATGACAAAGCACAGTCGTTGTGTCTGTGCATATGTTGCAGGCGTGTCTGCATATGCCCGTTTGAATATGTTTGGATGTATATGTGTGTGTGTGTGGCCAGGAAAATATTAAAGGACTGACGGACAATTGGAAATGGGAAACCGCAGGGGCAGAATTTTGGGTCGGTGTCGGTGAACTCTGTTTACAGTAAAAACGTTGTTACAATAAAAACGTGAAATGTAAAAAAGTTGCACCGCGTGCAAAACTCAGCCTTTGTCACTGGAGTTCCGGCATTATTTCCGCCAGATGAGTCACTGCTGAGGTAATGGCAAAGAATGTTGATTATTTGTTTTCAATCGGCCTAATTGTTACATCAGAGACAATTGTGTTGAATTAAAGTGCTTCTTCAGGTAACTGTAAATATATAAGTTAGTCAGAGGTATAACCGTGTCTCTGGAGACGGATCCTTTGTATAAATCAGCCCCGTTTTGAATGTATCAGGTCAGAGTGTCTGCCAGAGCTGTGAATTCGGATTAACAGAGGTCACAGATTCTCACTGAAATGGTGTATCCAATCAGCTTGCGGATTCGAGAAGTTTACTATCCTTCCATTTCAGTCTTTGGAATTCTCGGTAAGCCTCAGTGTCAGCTGCTCTTGGTGGGAATTGTTAATTCCAGCCTTGTGATTATCCCTGTCGCTGGTTTCCACTCTCGCTGCCCAGTCACCGTGTTCCGCGTATTAGGAATGGAAAGGAAACATTGGGAAAGTGGATTCTGGAATCTAGATCGGAAAGAAACTGCTGCAGAAATTTAACGAAACAGCCAACATCTGTGGAATTCAATAGATTAGGCATTGTTCTTCTAGACGTTTCTGTTCAATAGTGGGATGCTTGGTTCTCTGTGCTTTTGGTCTTGTAGAAGCTGCACTGTATTTGGGTGTATTCTGTTTACACAGCCCACGGAGATGAGAACATTTGACTGTTTGTGTTTCTATGTGAGCGGTTGTCTGCGGAGAGGTGTCACGATCGAACTACCGGTTGGTAGTAACACTGTAGACAATGTGAGGAGGTCCACGTTGCTGCATGAAGCCCGTGGCTTTTTTTAAGTAAATGTGAGCACTGTGGCTGAATGTGAAGCTGTGGTGGACAGTACAATGAAGTCGGTGAGTAAGTTGACGCAATCGACTCGGTGAAACACGGTTATCAATACTGTGAAATGCATTCTGTTATATTCACATCTGACGCATACAGACATCTGACTGCGGCAGCGAGCTCTGCATCGCTTTGTTGAGTTGGATTCGGTGGGAGTCTTTCTGTCTGTCTGTCAGGTAGATTTAGATTGCGCTGTACCTGTTGGAATCTGTCAATGTTCACTTTACCTGCTTTCCACATATTTTGATTTGCCTGGATGAATGTTTCCAGCATTTCCTGCTTCTGTTCCGTTCTTCGGTGTCCTGTCGCTGACAAGGAACACCCTGGAAGCCGATGATTATCTAATGGAAGAATCCCTCCATTCGTGTCCGAATTTATTCACTCAGTTGACACGAGACCGGGAATGCGCCGGTAGAAAATATTCCACCCACTATAGACTGTGAGGGGGTAGTTACCCAGTTTCAGCTTTCAACTGACTGCAGATTACGATCATCAGTAAGGAATCTGAATTCAGCTCACATTGACTTTATTTTACTGCGTGAACTCCTTCTCTGTCCATGCGGTCACTACAATCTGTCTCCACCCTTCTACTGCTAAATGCAGCAATAAAGTGCAAATATTACAGGATTAAACAGCAGCATTAATTTCTACTCAGTATTTTTCAACTTGCTGTTCCTGTCTCTCTTCCAGCGAACTCGGTGGCGATTGTGATTCTGTCCCGCGGAAAGTGCGGTCTCTCCAAATGTGTCACTCACTATCTGATGGGAATGGCCGCGGCCGATCTCCTGGTCGTTATCTCTGATCCGCTGCTGAGGGGGACTGCTGAGATTTATTTTCCCCGAACATTCCTGCTCCTCACTCCTGTGTGCAGACTCGGCAGATGGCTAATTTTTCCGAGCACTGCAGCCTCAGTCTGGCTGACTGTCGCTTTCACCGTCGACCGATTTGTGGCTATTTGCTGTGAGAAGCTGAAAACAAAATATTGCACCGAGAGAACGGCGGCTGTGGTTATCGGGACAGTGAGTCTGCCGGCCTGTCTGGAATGTGTTCCCTGGAGCTTTGTGTACGAGCCTTTGGTAATGATTGATGGTGTTCCCTGGCATTGTGCTGTTACATCGAGCTACAAAAACTCTCCCTCATGGGCGGCATTTACGATGTTTCACCGCATTTTAACCCCTTGTATCCCATTCTCTCTGATTTTGTTGTTCAATATTCAGACTGCCAGGCGGATTCTAGCGGCCAGTCGAGCCCGCAGGAGGCTCCGGGGGCAAAAGAGTGAAGAGAATGACAATGACCGGGAGATGGAGAATCGACACAGATCCATAGTTTTGCTCTTCAGCATAACCGGTAGCTTCATATTGTTGTGGATAACACAGGTGGTATTTTATATCTATCAGCGGATTTCAATGAATTTCGTTTATTCTGTCACAGATCCACGTTACATCACAGAAAAGACAGCAGCAATGCTACAAGTCCTCAGTTCCTGCACCAACACGTGCATTTACGTCCTGACTCAGAGCAAATTCCGAGAAGAACTCAAAAATGTGGTGACATACCCTCTGAATCGGATTTTGAAACTAATGAAACGGGAAAAATAATTGTTTTAAATGGTTACAATTCGGCTAGCTCTGTGCTCCCCATTCTGTACGCCCACTTGTGGGTTAATGTAAGACATGTGATGAACAGAGTTACGAAATAAACAGGAGAAAACCTGCGGAAGTTCGAGAAACAAACTAACACACACATACATCAGATTCCTATTGAAGTTTCTCGAGCCGAAACATTGTTCCAGGGATGATGCCGGACCTGCTGAATTCCTCCAGCACTTTTGTGCATTGCCTGAAAAAGTACACTGCAGTTGTTGTCAGCTGATCTCGACGGAATCATTCGCCTCAGAGTCACAGGGATATCCCCGTTGCTCCTGATTTGCCACCGCGATTAATTTGAAGGTCGAGGCGAAACAGTTACCCTTGCTTCTCGGTTCTGATAGAACTGCCATCTTGGAGTATGTTTTCGTCTGTATCAATCACGCCTGCTCCAGCATTACCCATAATTTCTTTGATGCTCTTTTTCTTCATTTTCTCTACCTGTAGGCTATAGTTCTCCTTTTGACAGTCACCTTGACTTGCAATAGCAAAAAAATCATTCTGTTACAAATGTCGGCAATGGAGAGAGAGAGAGAGAGAGAGAGAGAGAGAGAGAGAGAGAAGAACTGTCGGCTACTGGGTTTCTTAAGGCACAATGTTAATCAGATCACTGAATGGTCGATTGATATTCTCTGTACACTATCTGTCTGTGGTTTCACAAGTGGCTGATTAGTATTTCTTATGTCATATATAATATAGTAATAGTTTTCGACATGTGCACAGTGTCTCACTTCTTTGCGAATTCCTGATGCTGTTGAATCAAAACGGAGCAAGGGG
Source organism: Hypanus sabinus (assembly GCF_030144855.1). Classification (NCBI taxonomy): domain Eukaryota; kingdom Metazoa; phylum Chordata; class Chondrichthyes; order Myliobatiformes; family Dasyatidae; genus Hypanus; species Hypanus sabinus. The sequence continues at coordinate 172,346 of NW_026781663.1, forward strand.
AATAAAAATATCTTCCTTACAACCCATACCCGTACCCGTGAAGGTGGCCACGCTGCAGTCATACTGGCGTTATCACTGGATTGCAGCTGATACTGTTCCGTTGGGTGTAAAGACTCGGTTTCAATCCAAGCTGCCGTTCCCGGATTCTGATTCATGACAGAATGGGCTTTAATCAAGCGGCATCAGCGTCTTTCTACGAAATGATTTTGTATTCATTGCCAAGCAAAGGTGAAAGCTGTAAAGTTGTACAATTTACCCTCCATTGAAGGTCGCCACAAGAAAACAAACAACCGCCAGAGAGAGCGAGCGAGCGAGAGAGAGAGAGACAGAGAGAGGGGGGCGGGGGTGAGAGAGCAAGAGAAGTTTGTGAACCCACGGACAAACCCAAGGCAACAGAGTGGGAGCATATGCGATGTAATCCTGGTCTATAGCAAGGGAATAATCGACTGCTGACATGGCGTCGATCCTAGACAATCGATCAAATGATCGATGAAAAGAACTACAACAATGCGAAACAAGGCTGTCAAAAGGGTCTGGTTTCAATTTCACTTTGAAAAGTACAGAAAAAGTTTGAAATACTTCCCTTCAGTATTTTTCATGACTCGGACATGTCCACAACGTATGAATTAATGAAGCCTCTCCATTGTTACATCTGTCACAATAGGGAGATATATCCGCAAGAAAAAGAGACAACTTATCTTTAGTCATGTGGACCCAAAGGGCCACTTTAAATTACAGGTGGAAGTGACGGACACATAGCGATAAGGTGTTAACCAATTTAAAGAATTCGTTCCAAGTCTTCTCAGAAATTTAAGTCTGTAAGTATCGAAAAAAGTGAGTTTTTGGTAAGCTATATTTAGCTGACAAGTCCTAAAACGAAAAGAGAATTTTTCCATCAAATAGATCCTGAGAGCATTTAATACCCAGTCTATCCCAATCTTTAAAAATTACATCAATCATAGAAGGTAAAAAAAATTAGAAAAAAATGGGACAGAGAAAATCTCAATAAACCAAAACATGTTTTAGATTGCACCCTAATCTTCAAAGTATGTTTAACTACAAAGCTATCATTTAGTTTACTCAATAATGAGGGAATATCAGTTCAGTTAAGTTCAGTTTCAGTTTATTGTCATTTGGAAACCACAAATGCAATGCAGTTAAGAAACTGAGACAACGTTTCTCCAGAATAATATCACAAGAGCACATGACAAAACAGACTGCACCAGAAAATCCACACAACGTTTGACAATCCCCAATCCAGAGTCCGGAGAGGCAGCTGCGTATTAATATCGCGCTAACATCTTTGCGTGATCCCCGGAAAGGAGCTCCAAACCCATCAGACAAAACAAGACTACCCAGACTCTCCAAGTCAGGAGACCAACAAACCAAAAACTAAAGCTACAAGACCTGCACAAAACCATGTAGTTACAACACATAGTTACAACAGTGCAGACAATAGCATAACTGACAAAAAACAGACCATGGGCAGAGTAATAATAGACCAAAGATGTTAAAAGACTATAAGTTCGAAGTAAATCACCACATAGTTTCCGGAAGTCCTCAGGGTCCCGATAGATTCGTTATCCCACGCAGGCGGTAGAAGGGAGTACCCCCACTATGGACTTCCAAGGCGCCGCCCGACTCAGCCTCGCAGACGCAGCATGCAATGGAATCTCCGTCGGACGCAGCCTCGCAGACACAACACACAGTAAACGCGCACCGACCGCAGCGGACACCGAGCCCCCGACCATCCCCTCCGGCACAGCTTCTCAGAGCACCATCCTCTGCCGAGCGCATTAAGACGTCCCCGCCAACGGCCACCGGCAACGCGACCCGGAGGACTGGGGGCCTGTTCTTCTCAGCAGAGACCCGGACCTCACAGCAGCAGCAGCAACGAAGAGGCTTTCCTGGAGATTTCCAGATGTTCCTCCGTGCTCCCACGTCGGTTTTTCATCAGATTAGGATTGTGCACGGCGCCCCGCTTGACAAATCATCGATATCAGCTCCGGAGAGGCGGCTGCAAGCAGCGTCACGCCGCCACCTTGGATCATAATTGAGGATCCGAGAAGAGAAATGATAGAAAATTTATTAACAGAGTTAGCTTCTGAAGAATCCAAAACCGGAAAGTCCTCTCGGTTAATGTAATATAACCAAAACGTACGATTCGTTCTATTATCTTAGACGGAGGAGAGTGGTGGTAGAGGGGAATTGGTTAGGTCTGGAATCCAAAAAGAAGCGAAGAGCTTCGAGACACTCAGGTTGGAGGAACAACACCTTATATACCGGCTGGGTAGCCTCCAACCTGATGGCTTGAACATTGACTTCTCTAACTTCCGTTAATGCCCCTCCTCCCCTTCCTACCCCATTCCTGACATATTTAGTTGTTTGCCTGTTCTTCATCTCCCTCTGGTGCTTCCCCAACCCCTTTATTTCTCCCGAGGCCTCCCTTGCCATGATCCCTTCCCCTCTCCAGCTCTGTATCACTTTCGCCAATCAACTTTCCAGCTCTGAGCTTCATCCCACCCCCTCCGGTCTTCTCCTATCATTTCGCATTTCCCCCTCCCCCCACTACTTTCAAATCTCTTACTATCTTTCCTTTCCCTTAGTCCTGACGAAGGGTCTCGGCCCGAAACGTCGACAGTGCTTCTCCCTATAGACGCTGCCTGGCCTGCTGTGTTCCACCAGCATTTTGTGTGTCTTGTTGGTAGTAGGGTTGTGTTGCTTTTTGATAAAATAATAAATAAACTCATTAGAAAGAGGTTGTATCGGGTTGGAGGGTGTAGAATCTCCAGGTAGGGGATTCTACCTCTATGGTGGGGATTCACCACCCTCGGAGTGGAGACATTTCCCCTCATTTCAGTCCCGGAGAGTCCACGCCCTTTTGCAGAGACTGGGATCCCTGGTTCAACCGGGAGTAATGTTGTGCATTTCAATGTGTTCACCTCTTAGACCTCGATTCTCTAAATGAAAGTTTTATCATATTTGATCTTTCTTCATATAATGACCCCACCACACCAGGGGTCAGTCAGGTGAATCCTCATTGCACTCTTTATAATAAATACTCTCGAACCTCTTTGTTAATCCTCTGTGGAATTATTTTCCATCTTCTGCAGCCCCGTGTTGCCCCAACCACTCACCTCCCATCCCTGCCACGGTTTCCACCTTCCCACCTCCCCCTCACCTGGATCCACATCTCACTGCCCAGCTCTTGCCCAACTCCACCCCTCACCTCTTTTCTCTGACTATTTTCCCTCCACACTCAGACCAGAGGGATGGTCTCGGCCCGAAATGTTGACGGTCCATTTCCATCCGCAGATGCTGCCCGACCCACTGTAAAGTCCCCTGTTATGTGTCCGGCTGTGCCGTGTTGTTGGTGGAGTGGGCAGCGTGGTGTTTGTATCGATTCAGGTCACAACACCAGAATTGCCAGCGGGGTCCACACACAATCAATAGAAAACCTCTCGTCCCTGCAGTCTTTGTCTCCTGGTAAACTCAACCCCCTGACAGTGTGAACGACAGGTATCCTTCCTCACCCACCCCCATTTTATTTACTTTATGAACAAACAATCAAACCGTGCACAGTATGTAAGCTGTGAATATATGTTTTCACCATTGTGTTGTTGTGTTGCATTGGAGCTGGAGTAAGAATTATTTCGACCTACATCACATTTGTCTGCTGAAAATGGAATTAAACAACCCTGAATCTTGAATTAACATTTCGGCAGGCTGAACCGTCACTTTTCTGTCTCTCAGAATTATTGCGGCAGAGCGCCACCTGGTGGCAATGGAGTCCACAAATCAGGGATTCCTGTTATTGCGGCAAATTACCGCCAAGTGGCAGTGTTGTCCACAAAAGGGGGACGTTTACGGCGATAAGGGGAGTGGAAAGGGCTGGAAGCCAATTCTGCAGTGGATGAAGTACTAGACCTGCCCCAAACTACACTCCTCACGAAGAGTTAGGGTCCCAAACGATCCTTCCATTTGAGGCAATTTTTCAACATCGTGCCTGTTGGGGTCATCTGCTGTTTCCAGTTTTCCAGGTGTGGCCTCCTCGACAACAGAGAGACCCGATGTAGTCTCTGCATTCTGCACTCTGTCCCGATGAGATTCTGCAGATGTTGGAGATGCAGAGTAACATACACAAAATGTTGCAGGCAGTCGGGAGGTCTGGTAGCTTATATAGAGGGGGATAAAGCAAAACAGAGATTTCCTGCCGAGACCCTTCATCAGGACTGGAAGTGGGGAGAAGCCGGAATAAGATGGTGCGGGGAGTGGAAAGCGTCCAAGCTGGTAGGTGATAGCTGAAGCCAGGTAAGAGTGAAGGTGAGTGGGTGGGGGAGGTGGGAGATGAAGTGAGACGCTGTGATGTGGTAGGTGGAAAATGAAAAGGACTGAAAAGAAGGAATCTGATCGGAAATGAGAGCGGACAATGGGGAGAAAAGGAAGTAAAAGAGGAACCAGAGGGAGACGATCAGCAGCGGAGAAGAGAGAAGTGAGGAGACAGAATGGAGGAGACGGCCGTGTGGGTTGATGAAAAGAATAGATGGAGGTAGAAGGTAAAGATACCGATGATCATGCCATCATGTTGTAAACTACCCGGATGTAATATGAGGTGTTGCTCCACACCTGGGAGTGCGCTCATCGTGTTAGTTAAACAATGAACCGGAAGAGAGAGTGGGTTACTAATTTTCCCCTGGGATTCCTATTAAATCAATCCCCTCTCACCTTAAACTGGTGCCCTCTGGTTGTTGATTCCACAACAGCGGGGAAAAAGGACTGCACGCATTCCCCATTTCTGTACACTGATAGTTCGGAACACCTGCATAATGTCACCTCAATCTCCTAGACTTCAAGGTGTGAAGTCCCAACCTGCCCAACCTCTCTCCAGAACTCAGTCCCTCAAGTGCCGGCACCATTCTCATAAACCTCCCCTCCACTCATTCCAACGACGTCCCCTCTCCTATAGCAGAATGACCAAAACCGAATACAATAATCCAGGCCTGGATACCCTAACAATACCCTGACGCTACTGCAACCTCACTAGCCTCTTCTTCAGACCATGAGCCATGAGATATCAGACAGGGGCTGCTCAGCCAATCGAGTCTGCTCCGCCATTCTTTCGTGTCCACTTGATTATCTCTCTCAACCCCATATCCTCCTGCCTTCTCCCCATGATCTTTGAATATCCATTTAAAATACACTCAATGACCTACTCCGTCTGTGGCAATGGATTCCAAAGATTTACCACTCCCTGACTAAGGAAACCCCTCCTCATCTCTGCTGTCAGTGGATGCCCTATATATTGAGGCCGTGGCCTCTGGTCCCAGACTCACACAGTACATGGTACATCTACTTCATGGCCACTCTGTCGAGGCCTTTCAATATTTAATAGGTTTCAATGACATTCCCTCTCTTTCTTTTAGGCCAGCGAGTACAGGGTCAAAGCCAAATAATGCTCCTCATACTTGACCATTCCGGGAATCATTCTCGTGAACCTTCTCCGGACCCCCCCCCCCTCCAATACGAGCACATCTCTTTCTCAGATAGAAGGTCGGAAACTGTTCACAAAACACCAAGAGCGATCTGGCCAATGCGTTTTAAAGCCACAGTGTCACATCCTAGTTCTTATATGCTAACATTACAGTTGTCATCCTTCATCAACACAATCTGCAAGCGAAACTTTAGGGACTCCTGCTCAAGGATTCCCAAGCACCTATGCCTCTCCGACTTTTGAATTTACTCCCATTTAATTGTTTTTCTACGCCCTTGTTCCTGCTAACAAATGTACATGACCGTACACTCGCATTCACTGTATTTCATCTGCTACTTCGTTGCCTGTTCCCTAAACCTATCGAATACCTGCTGCAGACTCCTGCTTTTCTCTAAACTACCTGTCCCATACCTATCTTTGATCAACTGCAAAGTTCCTCACTAATATTTCCATTCCGTCATCCCTATCATTCAGATTTAACATGAAAAGAAGCGGTCTCAATACCGACCCAGCGGGACGCCATTCGCCACCGGCAGCAAACAGAATCGGTTTGCATTGTTCTGGCCGTCTCCTGCCAGTAAACCAATCTTCGACTGATGCTAGTATCGTCCCTGTAATACCATGAGGTGTGATCCTGTTCAGCAGCTTCATGTGGAAGACCTTGTTAAAGACCATCCGAAAATCCCAGCAAACAACATCCACTGTCTCTCCTTTGTCTATCCTGCCTGCTATTTCATCAAAGAATTCAACGGATTTCTCAAACAAGATTTCCCCTGAAGGAAACCATGCTGATTAAGGCCTATTTTATTATGAAACGCCAAGTAACCCGAAAAGTCTTCCTGAATGGACTCCAACCTCTGAGGTCAGACTAACTGTCTTGTCGTTTCCTTTCTTCTGCCTCCTTCCCTTCTTAAACAATGGAGTGACGTTTAGTCCGCCAGAACCAGTCCCAAATCTAGTGATCCTTGAAAGGCAATTACGCATTATTTTAGAGAAACATGGAGGGGGGGGGGATGGAGAAGGGATGTTCTTCACTCAGAAGCAGTGAGAATATTGAATGAGATGCCAGAGCAAGAGGCAGGGTCGATTTCAACATGTAAGAGGTTTTGACTGGGTACATGGATGCAGGGGGTATGGAGGGATAAGTCTGCAGAGTGTTCTCTGACTCTAATACCTTCAGAAACTCTCCAACCACCCCGTTTTGAACACTGGAGTGCTCACTGCTGGACCGGGAGTCTTATTTACCCTCAGGGCTTTCAGATTACAAAGCACATTCTCTCCTCAGTAATACCATCTATGCTCAGCTTTCCCAATACTTTTGAATTATTGGCAAGTTTTTTTTGGGGGGGGGTGTGGCGCGAAAGGCGACGTCAGAGTAAGAAATGTAATGGGACAGGAGAGAAAGCAGAGACGGATATGAAATATAAGACCATAAGATGTAGAAGCAGAATTAGGTTATTTGGCCCATTAAGTCTGCTCCGCCATTTCATCATGGCTAACCTAATTGTCCTCTCAGCCCCAATCTCCTCCGCTCTTCCAGTATCCGTTCATGCCCTGATCAATGAACAATCTATCAAACTCTATCCTTTTCAGAAACAGACAAGTATATGGGATACAACAGATACTGCAGATGCTGGAAATCTAAAGGAATACAAAGAAGGTGCTGGAGGAGCTCAGCAAGTCGGGCTTGCTTGGGAGCCAATGTTTCAGGCCAAGACCACTCATCTGGATACTAGAATATCGACAGGGAAGAAATTAGAAAATATTGTCAAATAGTGAAAACGTTTGACAAAATTTACTGCAAGCCTTAAGAAAATATGGCAAGCAGAAGTCAATAGTATAACAAATACAACAACGGGAGTAAACACCTTCACTATACCCATATAAATGGCTTTATTAGGAAAAATACCTTGGTCCCCTTCTGATCTGGAAAACTTACAAAGAATAAAAACAACTGAAATGACAAATTTAGAAAACAGTGTTAACACTGAAACGCACTCAGATCAACACTACCGAGAACAGAAGGCGGACAAGGAATTACAGACAATAAAAACTGCCACAACAGTCAGCTAAAACTCCTGAGTGCATATTTTCTTCAAAAATAAGCAGGATTCAGCATTCCATGGGGAAGTATCCAAATGTGACTTGAAGTACACACCAGGAAGCTTAAATGAGAGGCCAACTTAGAAAAGTGAATCATCACTTGAAGAAACTGCTAACCAGTGGAACGTGTATGACCCTCTATGGGAGACATCCCAACGATCTGAGCAGACTCGATGTTTGTCAAGAAAGCCACGAACACGCGACTCAAAGTGGGCGATGTCTTCGCAGAAGGTGAGATTCCTCATGGAGATACAGGACAGGGTGGTTAACATAAAAATTATCAAAAACACATAAAATACTTTCAAACAAGGTGATGAATGCAGAAAATGCCGTGAGAATCCAAACACAATCCAACACTTCCCGGGATCCTGCAGCAGTTTAACTCAGTCTGATTGTTTTCAAAAATACAATCAGGTGGCAAACATCATTCACCAAAATCTTGCTTTAAGCCCACGAATGACCATCATAAATTCATAAATGCACCATAATGACTCTGCCATAGTTTGATGCATCAGCAAGGGAGATGGGGCTGAGTACAGAGCTACGGTGGGAAACTTTGTCACATGGTGTGAGCAGAATCATCTGCAGCTTAATCTGAAAAAAACTAAGGAGCTGGTGGTGGACCTGAGGAGGGCTAAGATACCGGTGAACCCTGTTTCCATCCAAGGGGTCAGTGTGGACATGGTGGAGGATTACAAATACCTGGGGATACGAATTGACAATTAACTGGACTGGTCAAAGAACACTGAGGCTGTCTACAAGAATAGCCAGAGCCGTCTTTAATTCCTGAGAAGACTGAGGTCCTTTAACATCTACCGGACGATGCTGAGGATGTTCTACGAGTCTGTGTTGGCCAGTGCTATCATGTTTGCTGTTGTGTGCTGGGGTAGCAGGCTGAGGATAGCAGACACCAACAGAATCAACAAACTCATTCGTAAGGCCATTGATGTTCTGGGGGTGGAACTGGACTCTCTGACTGTGGTGTCCGAAAAGAGGATGCTGTCCAAGTTGCATGCCATCATAGGCAATGACTCCCATCGACTCAGAAATGTACTGGTTAGGCACAGGAGTACATTCAGCCAGAGATTCATTCCGCCGAGATGCAACACTAACAAAGACTAACGGATTGACATCAGACTGGACGCATGATGAGAAAAGTTATTGAAGAATTATTGTGTGAAAAGGAAAGGCAAACGCAGCATCAGTAATGTTATAGTCAGTGGGAATCAGCAGGACGCTGTGTAACAAATGCAGTTACGGAACGGAGCGGGACCTCTTCACTGAGTTACTGTGGGACAACGAAAGGACCCTCCTGGAGAGATGCTCTCCGCCGGCGAGGGGAGCGCTGACATCACTCCCTCTGGGGAGGGGGTGTTCTGTTGTGGAATGTGAATGAAGGAGCTTCATGATCCAGCTGCTCAGTCTATCAGCTGGGGAACAGGTGGCACCGGAGCGGAACATCAACCCTTATTTGTTCGTTGGCTGTATGTAACCTCATTCATTGCACAACCCGCCTACCCGTGACGGAGAATTCGTGTTTCCTATAAATTAGCAGGATATCGTGGTCCGAGTCACACGCTGATGTGAACTGCACAACGGGAGATAATTCAAGCAATCGAACATGAGTCGACCGGCGATCCTACAGGTGAAAGACGTTTGTTACCCTGTTCTAGCGGTGTTTGGTTTACCCGGTAAGTCGTATTAATACAGTGTCTAACAGCTATTGGCCTTCGGCAGGACATTGATATTCTTTATGAAGTATGATCAGAAGATGCGCCGCAATGTGTCCATTATACAAGATGCTCAATAGTCGCTATATCGTTCCGTGTCCACACGGCCGGTGAGGAGACTTTCCTCTGGACACAGGAGGCCGTCTCCTCATGTCCGGTGCAAAGGGAACGGAGGGATGCCATCGCTGAAATAGCAGTAGTGTTTCGCTCAGGAGGGAATGTATTTTTCATCGTGCCTGTCAGAGGATAAAAGTGTACTACTACACATGAAGTGGCCATTCGGCCCGCTATGTCAACCTGAACCTCTGTGGTCCTATCTACCGGCACCTGACTAATATTCCTCTACCTCCCTCCCACCTCGGCCCTTTACAAGCTTATCTTGCGTGGTACAACAGATCCCGCACCGTCCGCTCCGCGGGGAGCTGTTTCCACACTCGCAGCAAACTCTGAGTAAATAATCTCTCTCAGATTACCCACGAAGTAATTCAGCTTTCACGCTAATCATATTGTCGTTCAAAATAATTTCACACAATCTGAGAGGAAAAGGCTGAAATACATTTACACCAATTATACCCCTAATGGATACAAAGATTGCTTATTCCCGTCTGTATCCTTGTAAATATTTTGAACACTGTCACGAATTTTGATATACTTCCCGTACTGAGATAAGTAGAATTGTAAACAATACTACGGATTCGGCTTTAATTACGTATTGTACAAATTCAACTCAATAACTCAACCCCTGCGCTCAGAGTCCTGATTTGTGATGGCCGATGTGCAAAATGATCTCTGTGCCGCCCGGTTTACCCAGTGTTTTACTCTAAATGAATGACGGGTCTGTATTTACAGCTCCGTTTCTTTTATGCGGAGCACCTCACAGCCTAGCATTCACCACGCAATGGTAACCTGGTTTACCCTCCTGCAGGGCAGCACATTACCCAGGCTCCCAGTACATTACACGTGCTGTTTCTCAGCCCGTTTCCAGCTGGTGAAGATCACACTGTGAAGTGCCTTTCCGTCCTGCCTCTGCTCACTCTCAGACCACCGGACCAAACAGAAATACATCCGAACGTATTTCAGAAATAAGTTGTCAGATTCACCAGTCTTCCTCCTTCAGTGATGTCTTTATCTGTTGGTGTTTCTTTCTGTTGCAGCTAATTTGTTAACAATTATTATTCTGTCCCGGGGAAAATGCGGTCTTTCCAAATGCATCTCTGCCTACATGACGATGATGGCGGTGTCAGATCTATCGGTCATTCTCATCAATGTCCTTGTCTATGAGATTTTAATATTCCGCCTGTCCAGTTCATTTCTGCATTATACGGAAGTCCTTAAAGCCACGATCTACGTGCTGGCGGTCACTCTGGAACTATCACGGTGGTACACGGTGGCCTTCACCTGTGATCGATATGTTGCCATATGTTGTCAGAAGTTTAAAACAAAATACTGCAGAGTGAAGACAGCCAGAATCCTGTCAGCTGTATTACTGGCGGGGCTTTGCTTGGAGAATATACCCCTCTTGTTTGCATTTCAGCCTCAACGAATAATTGGAAATATTTCGTGGGGTATCCGCCCGAAATTGGACATCTTCAACTCTCCAAACCTTGTTGCGCTCATCAGATTCAAAACCTTTCAAAACCTGTGCGCATTTGGTTTAATACTTCTGTTTAATGGGATGACGGCCAGGCATATCTTAGTGACCAGCAAATCCCGGAGGGGCTTCCGAACCCATAAGAGTAAGATTGAACGTGACCCGGAGATGGAGAACAGAAAAAAGAGCATCATATTACTGTTCTGTGTATCGGGCAGCTTCATGCTATTTTGGCTGTCGTCGGCAGTGACCGATATTATCGCCAGCATAACCATGTATTTTGATCGCGACTATAACTCTGCCCGATATATCGCTGCTCAAGCCGGGGCTCTGCTCACGAACATGAGTTCCTGTACCAACACGTGTATTTATGCAGCGACACAAACTAACTTCAGGGCAGAGTTGAAAACGTTGATACTGTCTCCTTGGACGCTTATCCGGGAATTGATCAAGACAAATGTCAGATCTCCTAAGGCTTTCTCCCATGAGTAGAACTCAGTTCCAGCTCGTACACGTCTTACAACAGGCAACGTTTTGTAAAAGATCCGCGCTTTTAGTTCGATAATAAGATAAAGATTCTCATTTAAAACATCCCGATGCTGGTAACTGAACGTGTCTCGTTTGTGTCTGATAAGAATTAGCTCAAGGTAGAAATAAAATGTACGAATGCGCGGAATGGGCCGGATGGAACACAGTATTGAATTAGACAAGCTTCATTTCAATGTTAAAGAAACCAAACTATTTGCACTCAACATTGGATCTCTGTTAAACATCAGAGAGCTACGATCAATAACACACTTATTCCATATTTCCCGATCTGTCAAACTGTTTCATGTCAATTAGCGAAAAAGAGGGACAAAAACTTTTCGAATAATTAGTACAAGAATGCAAAGTTGGAAATAAGTTACATCGCCTTTCAGAAGATCTTGTGTTAGTTTAGCTTACGTTGTGTGGTTCAATTTATTTCGTGATCGGCAGTTCCGCTCAGCTGTACCAGAACCTCCTCAATTGACCAGCCACCCGTCGGCAATAGAAGGCGATCTTCTATTCCTGATCCTGTAGACATTATATTCGATGTTACCCCGCGGTATGCCTAGTTACGGAAATCAGCCCTTACAGGAGTCAGAGATCAACGCGTAAATATTTGAGTACCTTCTGTGAAAACTAATAAATAATCACACGATGTATTCCTTTTCAAACTGATTTTATTAAATCATGTACAGGTGACCCGCATTCACTTTCTAAAAAATCTAATATGGTTCATATTTCAGGGAGGCCATACTCTCACCAACGCTCCACAGCACGCCCAGCAAACCCATCCCCAAAATGCCGGGACTGAAAAACTGATTTACTCAGGTTATTAACAAGGAGCACGAGAAGCTGATTCTCACCTGGTCTAAAGCCGACTGAGCCAAAGCAATCTCGCTTTTTCCTTCCACAAGCTTCAATGTCACTCAAACATGTTGAATTGTCTGCCTGATTTATTGGATTTGATGGATTTTGATGTTGAGGGATGTCTGTTAGGTCCAGGCTTTTGGAAAGGTAAGAAGGATGAGTTCTGGGAAGTTGAGGGATTTCTGTTAAGTCCAGTCCCTGTAGGGTTTTGGAAAGCTAAGAAGGATGAGTTGTGGGAAGTTGTTAATGCATTGCAACTTAAGCCACAGACAGGTATGACGAAGGGGGAACTCCGAATGATAATAATGGAGCACAATATTTTTACTAAGTGCTTTAGTGAAAAGGAGGTAGAAAATTTTCCTCTAGAGGTCCAGACCTGTCTGGAAGAGATGAGATAATTAAGTTAAGGGTGGAAGAAGCACGGAGACAGAGAGAGGGAAGGGAAAGACAGAGACAATTCGAGAGGAAGATGTGGCAATCTGAAGGTCCAGTATTGGACACTCATGATTTATATTGCCTGAAAGAGTTGGTTGTAGTTGAAAATTTTAAGGAGTGTGTTCCCGATGATGTAAGGGCAGTCCGAGATGAAAAGAATGCCGCTACCTTGAGGGAGTCTGCTGGGTTAGCAGACGAGGTTGTTTTAACCCGCAAGGTTGAGTTTACTCCCGATGTGAGTTGCCCAGAGAGTAACTGGGAGGTTCAGGGGAACTTGGAATTTGAAGCTGGGACTGGTATTGATAGCCTAGAAGAGGCAGGTGTCCCGTTTGCCTGTGTTCAGTTTATGGTGGTACCTATGGATTCACAGGGTACTGAAACTTGTGTTGAAACTCGGGAAAGGTCTGAGGTGTCTGATTTGGTCAAAAAGGAATGCAGTCCTTTTGGGTCAGATGGACTTGGTTCAGTGAGTAATCGGTTAACCCTGGCACCAGTGGAAGTTGAGGATTCTCAGTCACTTGTGTTAGAAGGTGTTCTAAAAGCTAGTGATCAGATGAAAGCTGGCGATGTGAAATTTATGGACCACAGTGAGAAAGGGGCTGTTGTTCAAGATTACAATACAGAGAACAAGAATTGTTTTGGTTTTGGGTTTGAGAAACCACCTGTCTGGGTTACTATGGGGACGAATCGAAGTAAAGGTCGAAAAAGCGGAATTGATGGACTGTTTGGGAACTTTCTGAATGTAAACATGGTCTTTCTAAGCTTAATGATAGTGCTGAGTGTGGTAAACATTAAATTGGCACCTGGTCAGGGAGAAGTCAATTTAACGGTTCAGCTGACGAGTAAGCTTGTGGCTGCTGAGGACCCGCCTACAGATTCTGAACTTTATCCCGCCTGCGCAGTCACCCGAAGCATGGTGAAAAGGGCGGCTGGAAAAGACCCTGAGGTGTCTGCAGCAGACGTGGATTAAGCTGAGACGTTTTTACCGACCCTGTATCGGAAGGGGTTAGAGGATGAGAAGAAAGAGGATAGTGGAGTTGAGTAAGGAGAGGTGGTGGATTTACCATTAGCGAGGAAGGAACTTATAAAAGAGCAGAGACGTGATGAGGAGCTTGTGCCATTGAAGGAGACAGCTCTCTCTGAAGCGGGATTTAAGAAGGAACCAATGGGCTACTATATGAAGGAGGGAGTATTAATGAGAAAGTGGAGGCCGACCACCATGCCGGCAGATGAGGAATGGGCGGTAGTACACCAGTTGGTGGTTCCGAAGTTTCATCGGGAAGACATATTGAACATGGCCCACAAGGGTAACGGTACATTGGGTTAAGAGGGACACAATTGAGGAGACCCAGGGGTTCAGCCCATTTGAGATTGTTTTCGGTCACAGGCCCAAGGGACCTCTGGCCTTACTTAAAGTTAAATGGTCTAACACGACAGTGCATGTCAATGTGATTGACTATGTTTTGAAATTCCGAGAGAGGCTCAGCAGAATATGTGATATTGCCGATGAAAATCTGCGAGACTCCCAAATTAAAATGAAGCAGTGTATGATAGACGAGCATGAGAACAGGGATTTCACATAGGCGATAAAGTCTTGGTTCTCTTCCCATTAGTGACCAACCCCCACAGGCGAACTTCCAAGGTCCGTACAAGATTCAGAAAATATACTCTCTGAACTATGTTATCGAAACCCCTGACAGGAGGAAGCCGAGCCAGTTGGTACACGTTGATGTGCTGAAAGGTTATCGTGATTCAAAAGCTGCTCCAGTCGGTGCTGTCACGAAAACAAATGAGGCTGTAAGGATTAATAATGAGGGGCCTGAGCATCTTGAACAGATAAATATAGTGCCCACCAGACTAGAAAACTCTGTTATTTTGGCCAATTTTGCTGAGAAGGTCACGCATCTGAAGCCTGGACAGAGGGAACAGCTGACAAAGCGAATTGTCCGGCATGCAGATTTATGTCTAGACGTTCCGAGGAGATTCGAGGGAACAACACATGATGTTATTGTTATTTCAGCCCAGACTATTAAGCAGCCCCCCCCCCCCATCGGATGAATTTGGAAAAGATCAAGCCAGTGGAAAAAGAAATTGAACATATGCCAGCTGCTGTTATTATCCAGGAATCTTCCTCAGCATGGGCATCTCCATGTGTGGTTGTCCCGAAGCCTGATGGTAGTGTAAGGTTCTGTACAGATTACAGGAAAGTGAATGCCATCACAAAGTCTGATGCTTATCCTATCCCAAGGGTGGATGATTGCATTGATAAAGTGGGTAAGGCGAGATACATCACCAAGATTGACTTGCTTGAAGCATACAGGTGTGTCCCTTTAGCTGACAAGCTCGAGAAATTTCAGCATCTGTCACTCCATCAGGGTTACATGAGTATAATGTCTTGCCTTCTGGAATGAAAAACGCTCCAGGGACATTTCAGAGAATGATTAACTCAGTGATTAAAGGGTTACAGAACACAGGGACTTACACTGACGATTTAGTGGTTTGGAGTGATACGTGGGAGGAGCACCTTGAGGCTGTGGAGGAACTATTTAAACGGATGTCTGCAGCCAATCTCGCCGTGAACCTCGCCAAAAGTGAGTCCAGCCATGCCACGGTCACGTACCTGGGGTATGTGTTCGGACAGGGGCTGCTGGCTCCTGTGCAGGCGAAAGTACAGGCTATTTCTGTAGTTCCAGTCCCGACTGGTAAGAGGGCATTGAGAAGGTTTTTGGGAATGGTGGGGTACTATCGGAAGTTTTGTAAGAACTTTGCTGATATTGCCCTCCCTCTTACAAAGCTCTTGCAAAAGGATGAAACGTCTGTGTGGAGCAATCCTTGCCAAGAAGCCTTTAAGAGTCTGAAACCTATGCTGTGTTACCTCCCTGAGTTAAAAGCACCTGACTTCGAATCCCTTCTCCCTGGCAACCGGCGCAAGTGACGACGCCGCATGGGCAGTCCTGCTGCAGAGAGCTGAGGACGAAATTGAACACCCAGTGGCTTATTTCTCTAGGAAGTTCAATGTGCACCAGAGAAATTATTGCACTGTAGAAAAAGAATTACTGTCACTTGTTCTGGTGTTACGATATTTTAAGGTTTACATTTTTCTGGCACAGAAGCCATTGATTGTTTATACTGATCACAACCCCATTGGTATTTTTGACTAACATGAAGGATAAAATTTAAATAGTTATTAAGTTGGAGTCTGGTGTTGCAAGAATTTGATATTAAAATGCAACATGTAAAGCGAACTGACAATGTACTTGCTGATTGTTTATCTAGATGCTAGATATGAAATTATATCTGTGTTACTCTGTTAGTTAATGACTGCCTCTGTATTATATTAGATTCTGTAATGTGCCGCAGGTAAAAATTCTTTTAAGGGTGAGGGTGTTATATGTGACGAGAAAACCAGTTGGAGATGGGGTCCAGAGTTGTCCCCCCTGTGAACTATGCTGCTAACAATAGACAATAGACAGTAGGTGCAGGAGTAGGCCATTCGGCCCTTCTAGCCAGCACTGCCATTCACTGTGATCGCGGCTGATCATACACAATCAGTACCCCCGTTCCTGCCCACTCCCCATATCCCTTGACCCCGCTATCTATAAGAACTGTTTCTCTAACTCTCTCTTGAATGCATCCAGAGACTTGGCCTCCACTGCCTTCTGGGGCAGAGGAATTCCACATATCCACCACTCTCTGGGTGAAAAGGTTTTTCCGCATCTCTGTTCTAAATGGCCTACCCCTTTAACGAGAGAGAGTGAGATGAAGAGGGGGGAGGTGTCCTGTTGCAGATGGGAGAGAGAGAGAGAAGGAAAAAATGGATGATTTAGAATTCTGGCTTCTTCGCTAATTATTGACTTTTAACTGCAAGGACATTTGGCCTGTTTGTATGGATCTCTGCTGACACAGCAGAGTGATGCCAGGTGTCTGCTGAGACCGGAGGGAGTGGCCAGTTCGATGGACATGATCAGTTGATGGATGGCTGATACCCCGTCAGGGGAGATAAAAGACGGGTCTGCTGAGACACTGGCAGACACGCCACGAGACACTGCAAGAGTGTTGTGCAACCACAGGAAGGTGTGGGCTTGGAGGACCGAATCGGGAGATCGGTCACAAAGCTCACAGGCGTGACGGCAAGACCGTGGGGTTTGGTGTGCGTGTCCACTCACGCCAGACGGACGAGTCCACCACGGAAGAACAGTCCAGCCGAGAACGAGGGGTCATAAACCCGAACGACCACATCAGTACAACGAAACAGAAAACCGACGGAAGGTCTCCCTGCTGCGAGCTGGCTCACATTTCTCTCTCTCTCGTCTCTCTCTCTCTCGTCTCTCTCTCTCTCTCTCTCTCTCTCTCTCTCCTCTCTCTCTCTCTCTCTCTCTCTCTCTCTCTCTCTCTCTCTCTCTCTCACTCTCTCTCTCTCTCTCTCCTCTCTCTCTCTCTCTCTCTCTCTCTCTCTCTCTCTCTCTCTCTCTCTCTCTCTCTCTCAGTCACAACAGCAACTGCCTCGAATTAAAATTAAGTGAACTAAACTCTGCATCATCTTAAGACTATTCATTTAACCCTAGAATACAATATAGCTAGGTTTTGATTCTTATTTCATGCTTCTGTATTTATCATTGCTGTGCTGTCTTTACGACAGTTATTTAGTTTATAATATTTTCGCTTAGTAATTCATTCAATAGTATTTTCTAGTTAGAATTAGAAGTGTTTAAAGTGTATTCATTGCATGTAAAATACATCGGCATGCGATGACGTCACATCCGGTTTCGCCGCGTCTTGTGGGAAAACACCGGTTTGAAATTAGCGCGAGGGTGGGGGCTTTCCACGAGGCTCACCTGAGCAGAAGCAGTTTTGCAGGCATGAGAAATCACAGTGAGAGCAACGCTGTAAGTTAATAGATAATCGATATATTGAACTAAGATGTTAATGCCGATCCTGTTAGAAGTAACGACGGTAGATAATGTTTATGCTTTCGTTAGTTAAAGAGTCGCGGATAGTTTGCATGGAAGTGTATTTAAAGTAGTCAATGGAGCAGGTAAACTCTCCCTGTATACTGCACCTTAGTGTAATGTAGTTATAGTCACCTTTGCAAGTATTTACACTTGAAATGTGATATTAAGGAAGGAACAAATACTGTATCAATCTTGTATTGTTTTATCAACAGTTTTCACCATATGTTAATGTGAAGAGTGAACAGTAAATGGTTAATCTTACTGCGATCTGGTTCTTATTAACTGGTTTATCTCGACGTTAAATTCGGCGTTCGTTACACCCGAAGGAGAACGTTACAGTGAAAAAGCGGCATTATCAGGTGTTTCAAGTGCTGCAATGTCAGCTCAATCCAGCATCAAGTCGACGCCGCCCAGCGACAAGGGCAGTAAATCGACATCAAGTAAGCCCACCCAGGCGTTATCAGGTGTTCCAAGTGCTGCAATGTCAGCTCGATCCGGGATCAAGTCGATGGCGCCCAGCGACAAGGGCAGTAGAACAACATCAAGTAAGTCCACACAGGCAAGAGCCAAGGCAGAAGCCGCCAAGGTGCGACTGCATTACGCCAAACAAGAAGCAGTTTTGAAAATGAAACAGGCCACCAGAGAAGCCGAAATCCAGAAAGAAAGGGCCGCCAGACAAAGAGAAGAGGCTGCCAGAGAAGCCGAAATCCAGAAAGAAAGGACCGCCAGAGAAGCCGAAAAGGCCGCCAGAGAAGCCGAAACCCAGTTGGAAATGGCAAAAATATCGACAGAGTTGCAAGTGCTGCAGCGAGAAAGTGAAGAAGAAGCTGCCATGGTGGAAGCAGAGTACATAGAAGAAGCTGAAGGGTCGCGTGATCTGACCGAAACAAGTTCTGCTTTAGAAAGGACCAGACTGGAACGCACGAGCGACTATGTACAATATCAAGCAGACAGGCAGGCTCGTCTCCCCTCTCCATACCTATTCGATAACTTCCCCAGCTACGAGGAAGAAAATTTACCCTCGCGGCTCCGCGATGAAGTCAAGAATGAAAGAGCTGACAACCGATATACTTTGACACCAAAGTTACAAAGTTCGATGCGAAGAGACGCGGAGGTTGAATCCAGGATGGCAAATTCCATGAGAAACGTGCGTTCTCAGTCATATAGGCGCCAACGTACTTCTCCAGCCCGCATGCCGCTTGCAGCCGATCCCACGCTGCAGTATTTAGCACGACGGGATCTCGTCACTTCGGGACTGTACCAGTTTGACGATAAACCCGAAAATTACCGTGCTTGGCTCTCCACATTCACCAACGTGATTGACGGGGTCCAGCTCAGTGCAACCCAAAGGTTGGACCTTATGGCGAAATGGCTGGGGAAAGAATCACGCGACCAGGTGAGACGCATGCGTTCAGTGTACATCAATAAACCTGAGCTAGCCTTAAGCGAAGCGTGGGAGAGACTTTGGGAGAGATATGGGGCCCCCGACATTATTGAAGCGGCGCTATATCGACGTCTGGAAAACTTTCCTAAGGTGTCAGCCAAAGATCACTTTAAGTTAAGAGAATTCGGAGATTTACTCATGGAGATCCAAGGCGCCAAAGAAGATGGCTATTCAGCTGGTCTAGTATTCCTAGATACTCCATCCGGGATTAGACCAATTGTGGACAAACTTCCATTTGGGCTGCAGGACAAGTGGCTGACTGTTGCCTCAGAGTACAAGGAAGACCACGATGGTCGATTTCCTCCCTTTAAGCACCTCACTAGGTTTGTGTGCAAGGAGGCGAAGAGGCGAAACGACCCTAGCCTTGTAGGTCCAGGAAGCAGTTCGATTTACACCAAGCCAGGCAGATCCGTTTCGAATGTTTTCAACATTGATAAACCCGTGTCAGTGCTCAAGACCGAAGCCCTTACAACTAACAACGACCCTGGCAAGTATTGTCCATTGCATAACAAACCTCACCCCCTGAAAGCATGCAGAATGTTTAGGGAAAAACCCCTTGAAGAGAGGACGGCTCTTCTCAAGGAGAAAAGAATATGTTTTAGATGCTGTTCCTCAACCTCTCACCTCGCCAGAGAGTGTACGATCGCCGTGAAGTGTCCGGAATGTGACAGCCCAGATCACGTCGAGGCCATGCATCCCGACCTGTCACCGCAAACCGAGAGTGCTCCTTCACCCCCACAACAGGACGGCGGGGAGGGAGAGGCTCACTCTAGGTCAATAGCTGTCAGCACGAACTGTACAGAAGTTTGCGGTCAAGCTCAGTCAAGTCGTTCTTGTTCCAAGATCTGCCTCACTAAGGTGTACCCTAAAGGAGCCAAAGACAAGGCCATCAAAGCCTATGTGATTCTGGACGATCAGAGCAATCGTTCACTAGTCAGTCCAGAGTTCTTTAAATTGTTCAACATTGAGAGTGAGCGGTTCCCATACTACCTCAAAACTTGCTCAGGCAACATGGAAGCCCAAGGAAGGAAGGCAGAAGGCATCCAGATCGAGTCCCTGGATGGTAAAGTCGTCATCTGTCTCCCTCCGCTCTTAGAGTGCAATGAAATCATGAATAACCGCGCTGGGATCCCGACACCAAGTGCGGTGCTACACCAGCCGCATCTCCACCACATCGCCAAACACATCCCAGAACTGGATCCGAAAGCGGAAATACTCCTGCTATTAGGAAGAGATGTTATCCAGGTACACAAGGTTAGGCAGCAGATCAATGGACCACTCAACGCCCCCTTCGCGCAACGTCTGGATCTGGGCTGGGTGGTGATAGGAGAGGTGTGTCTCGGTGACGTACACAAACCGATGGTTAACACACTCAAGACCAATGTGCTAGAGAGTGGCCGCCATTCAATCTTTCAACCCTGCCCGAGTGTCCCGTGCATCAAGGAAGCACAACAAGGCGTTAACAAGCGCGAGGCAAGCGACGAGGCGCTGGGCCAGTCAGTCTTCGCTCTAACGAAGTATGACAACAAACTTGCACAATCAGCTCAAGATACCATTTCTTTAAAACCCAAAGACACCAAGGTCTTCAGAGATGAAGCAAATAATGGGGTTGCCCCATTGCCTATCAGAGAACCATGCCAGCGCTCACCAGATAACAAAGAGCAGGCAGTCAAACGGTTCACGTCCTTACGGAAAACCCGGAAAAGGAAACCTGAGATGCAGCAACGCACCCGATTGGCCCACGAGGTACTGTGCACCCTAATGGCAGAGGTCACAGCCATTATAAACTCACAATCATTCCTACCTGTGTCTTCTGACCCAGAAAACCCCTTTATACTTTCGCCATCAACGCTCCTTACGCAGAAGGCAGGAGCACCTCCTCCACCAGGAGACTTCTCAGACAAGGATTTGTACACAAAGCAATGGAGACAAGTCCAGGCTCTGGCAAATCAGTTCTGGTCCCGCTGGAGACAGAAATATCTACCCTCGTTGCAACAGAGACGAAAGTGGACAGAACCCCGCAGGAATCTTCAAGTTGGAGACTTAGTCCTGCTCAGGGACAAGCAAGCCACCCGCAACAGCAGGCCAATGGCCAGAATCACTGCTACATTCCCTAGCGAGGATGGACATGTCAGGAAGATCGAATTGAAGACTACCGACCAAGGCGATGTGAAAATTTACCAAGGGCCAGTTACAGAAGTTATTCTACTTCTACCCAATGACTGATTAAGAGACTAAGTTTTGTACTCTGCTCATTGTGACCTTACGAAGGTCAAGCGGGGAGTGTGCTGTCTTTACGACAGTTATTTAGTTTATAATATTTTCGCTTAGTAATTCATTCAATAGTATTTTCTAGTTAGAATTAGAAGTGTTTAAAGTGTATTCATTGCATGTAAAATATATCGGCATGCGATGACGTCACATCCGGTTTCGCCGCGTCTTGTGGGAAAACACCGGTTTGAAATTAGCGCGAGGGTGGGGGCTTTCCACGAGGCTCACCTGAGCAGAAGCAGTTTTGCAGGCATGAGAAATCACAGTGAGAGCAACGCTGTAAGTTAATAGATAATCGATATATTGAACTAAGATGTTAATGCTGATCCTGTTAGAGGTAACGACGGTAGATAATGTTTATGCTTTCGTTAGTTAAAGAGTCGCGGATAGTTTGCATGGAAGTGTATTTAAAGTAGTCAATGGAGCAGGTAAACTCTCCCTGTATACTGCACCTTAGTGTAATGTAGTTATAGTCACCTTTGCAAGTATTTACACTTGAAATGTGATATTAAGGAAGGAACAAATACTGTATCAATCTTGTATTGTTTTATCAACAGTTTTCACCATATGTTAATGTGAAGAGTGAACAGTAAATGGTTAATCTTACTGCAATCTGGTTTGCATTGGCTGTGGTTTATCCGGACGTTAAATTCGGCGTTTCGTTACACCCGAAGGAGAACGTTACAGTCACCACCCATTGATCCTCCACTATTGAAAACGTCACTCCCCACCCTGTCCAATCAGACCACTCCCCCACTCCCCCTTGTCTCCGAACACGCCCCCTTTCTTGCAGTTCGTCTTATTTGTGAAGGAAATGGTCACCACCCATTGATCCTCCACTATTGAAAACGTCACTCCCCACACTGTCCAATCAGAGCACTCCCCCGCTCCCCCTTGTCTCCGAACACGCCCCCTCCCTTCACCACCCATTGATCCTCCACTATTGAAAACGTCACTCCCCACCCTGTCCAATCAGACCACCCCCTTCCCCCTTGTCTCCGAACACGCCCCCTTTCTTGCAGTTCGTCTTATTTGTGAAGGAAATGGTCACCACCCATTGATCCTCCACTATTGAAAACGTCACTCCCCACCCTGTCCAATCAGACCACTCCCCCCTCCCGCTCCCCCTTGTCTCCGGACACACCCCCTCCCTTCACTACCCATTGATCCTCCACTATTGAAAACGTCACTCCCCACCCTGTCCAATCAGACCACTCCCCCCGCTCCCCCTTGTCTCCGAACACACCCCCTCCCTTCACCACCCATTGATCCTCCACTATTGAAAACGTCACTCCCCACACTGTCCAATCAGAGCACTCCCCCCGCTCCCCCTTGTCTCCGAACACGCCCCCTTTCTTGCAGTTCGTCTTATTTGTGAAGGAAATGGTCACCACCCATTGATCCTCCACTATTGAAAACGTCACTCCCCACACTGTCCAATCAGACCACTCCCCCCCCCCCGCTCCCCCTTGTCTCCGGACACACCCCCTCCCTTCACCAACCACTGATCCTCCACTATTGAAAACTTCACTCCCCACCCTGTCCAATCAGACCACTCCCCCCCCCCCCGCTCCCCCTTGTCTCCGGACACACCCCCTCCCTTCACCACCCATTGATCATCCACTATTGAAAACGTCACTCCCCACACTGTCCAATCAGAGCACTCCCTCCCGTCCGATTAATGTCACCACCCATTGATCCTCCACTATTGAAAACGTCACTCCCCACCCTGTCCAATCAGACCACTCCCTCCCCCCCCCCGCTCCCCCTTGTCTCCGAACACGCCCCCTCCCTTCACCACCCATTGATCCTCCACTATTGAAAACGTCACTCCCCACCCTGTCCAATCAGACCACTCCCTCCCGTCCCATTACATCCCCCACACTCCCCACCCTGTCCAATCAGAGCACTCCCTCCCGTCCCATTACATCCCCTCCCACCCCGTCCCATCACTCCCACTCCCTTCCTGTTGTTTCTCTCCTCCTCACTCCGTCTTTATCTTCTCCATGTCGGCCACCAGTTTGTGTCAGGGACTTTCGCCCCTTTGCCTCCGTCCCATATTGAGTCAGTGACTTCGCAACGCTCACCGTCTCATCAGTCCACTCCTCGTCCCGTCACTCCTCTTCCTCCCAAACCCCTCACTCTCCTCACCAAAACCCACATGTATATGTGTATGTGTGAATATCTGAGATATATACATTAGATTATTCAACGACAAAATTATTGGACTTAAAACATATGTACAACACCCAAGACAATATAAAACACAAATTAAAATGCTGTTATTACAATCAATAACACACTCGATCCCGGGATTGTATCCATGGGCACCGCATCTTCCTTCGCCATAGATTCTGTGCGTGACAGTGGCCATTGTAAGTCAGTGTCTCACTCCATCCCTGGCGGCCACATTCACCAAGGATTCGCCCATTTTAAATCAACGCGTCCCTCCCTCCTCAGCGGCCATTTCAAGTGAAGCGTCGGACATCCCACCTCTCCCGGAAGTTCCGGGAGTCTTCCGCATATTGATAGCAGCTCCCTGAGGCCCGCGAATTATATACAATCTCCCGCAAATCGATTTTTTGAGAGGGGGAGGGAGAGGGAGGGAGCGCTCCATGGCAGAGTATTTAAAAAAAAAGAAAATACAAAACGTACTTCACCCCAGTGTTCCCCTGCCTAATAGGGGTCAGGAATAATGACAATGTGGCTCGCTGCACTGTTTGCAACAGTGACTTTTCTATTGCCCATGGGGGATTAAATTACTGTTGAGGTGAGTTTAACAGGTGTCATTCGTTCATTCGCATAGCTAACGCTATTTAAACTAGCTGGCTGGCCGCTAAGGAGCTACTCTCTTGCAGACATCCCACCTCTCCCGGGAGTTCCGGGAGTCTCCCGCAAATTGATGGTGTCTGCTTCCTTGAAATGCGACTTTGCAGGGTGGAATTCATTGAGTGATGGAATGGTGCAGACGGAGCTTCACTGTGTGTTTGGCATTGCAAGTGTGTGATGGGACGGTGTGGAGGGAGATTAACTCTGTGTCTGACCCTGGGAGTGTGTGATGGAACGGTGCGGGGTGAGATTCACTCTGTGTCTGACCCCGGGAGTGTGTGATGGGACAGTGTGGAGGGAGATTCACTCTGTGTCTGACCCCGGGAGTGTGTGATGGGACGGTGTGGAGGGAGATTCACTCTGTGTCTGACCCCGGGAGTGTGTGATGGGACGGTGTGGAGGGAGATTCACTCTGTACGACCCCGGGAGTGTGTGATGGGACGGTGAGGAGGGAGATTCACTGTGTCTGACCCCGGGAGTGTGTGATGGGACGGTGTGGGGGGAGATTCACTCTGTGTCTGAACCCGGGAGAGTGTGGAGGGAGATTCACTCAGTGTCTGACACCTGGAGTGTGTGATGGGACGGTGTGGAGGGAGATTCACTCTGTGTCTGTCCCCGGGAGTGTGTGATGGGACGGTGTGGAGGGAGATTCACTCTGTGTCTGACCCCGGGAGAGTGTGATGGGACGGTGCGGAGGGAGATTCACTCTGTGTCTGACCCCGGGAGTGTGTGATTTGACAGTGTGGAGGGAGATTCACTCTGTGTCTGTCCCCGGGAGTGTGTGATGGGACGGTGTGGAGGGAGATTCACTCTGTCTGAACCCGGGAGTGTGTGATGGGCCGGTGCGGAGGACAATTCTCTGTGTCTGACCCCGGGAGTGTGTGATTTGACGGTGTGGAGGGAGATTCACTCTCTTTCTGACCCCGGGAGTGTGTGATGGGACGGTGTGGAGGGAGATTCACTCTGTGTCTGACCCCGGGAGAGTGTGATGGGACGGTGCGGAGGGAGATTCACTCTGTGTCTGACCCCGGGAGTGTGTGATGTGACCGTGCGGAGGGAGATTCACTCTGTGTCTGACCCCGGGTGTGTGTGATGTGACCGTGCGGAGGGAGATTCACTCTGTGTCTGACCCCGGGAGTGTGTGATGGGCCGGTGTGGAGGGAGATTCACTCTGTGTCTGACCCCGGGTGTGTGTGATGGGACGGTGTGGAGGGAGATTCACTCTGTGTCTGACCCCGGGAGTGTGTGATGGGACGTTGTGCAGGGAGATTCACTCTGTGTCTGACCCCGGGAGAGTGTGATGGTACGGTGTGGAGGGAGATTCACTCTGTGTCTGACCCCGGGAGTGTGAGATGGGACGGTGTGGAGGGAGATTCACTCTGTGTCTGACCACCGGAGTGTGTGATGGGACGGTGTGGAAGGAGATTCACTCTGTGTCTGACCCCGGGAGTGTGTGATGGGACGGTGTGGAGGGAGATTCACTCTGTGTCTGACCCCGGGAGTGTGTGATCGGACGGTGTGGAGGGAGATTCACTCTGTGTCCGACCCCGGGAGTGTGTGATGGGACGGTGCGGAGGGAGATTCACTCTGTGTCTGGTCCCGGGAGTGTGTGATGGGACGGTGCGGAGGGAGATTCACTCTGTGTCTGACCCCGGGAGTGTGTGATGGGACGGTGCGGAGGGAGATTCACTCTGTGTCTGACCCCGGGAGTGTGTGATGGGACGGTGTGGAGGGAGATTCACTCTGTGTCTGACCCCGGGAGTGTGTGATGGGACGGTGTGGAGGGAGATTCACTCTGAGTCTGACCCCGGGAGTGTGTGATGGGACGGTGCGGAGGGAGATTCACTCTGTGTCTGACCGCTGTAGTTTGTGATGGGCCGGTGTGGAGGGAGATTCACTCTGTGTCTGACCCCGGGTGTGTGTGATGGGACGGTGTGGAGGGAGATTCACTCTGTGTCTGACCCCGGGAGTGTGTGATGGGACGTTGTGCAGGGAGATTCACTCTGTGTCTGACCCCGGGAGTGTGTGATGGTACGGTGTGGAGGGAGATTCACTCTGTGTCTGACCCCGGGAGTGTGAGATGGGACGGTGTGGAGGGAGATTCACTCTGTGTCTGACCCCCGGAGTGTGTGATGGGACGGTGTGGAAGGAGATTCACTCTGTGTCTGACCCCGGGAGTGTGTGATGGGACGGTGTGGAGGGAGATTCACTCTGTGTCTGACCCCGGGAGTGTGTGATCGGACGGTGTGGAGGGAGATTCACTCTGTGTCCGACCCCGGGAGTGTGTGATGGGACGGTGCGGAGGGAGATTCACTCTGTGTCTGGTCCCGGGAGTGTGTGATGGGACGGTGTGGAGGGAGATTCACTCTGTGTCTGATCCCGGGAGTGTGTGATGGGACGGTGTGGAGGGAGATTCACTCTGTGTCTGACCCCGGGAGTGTGTGATCGAACGGTGCGGAGGGAGATTCATTCTGTGTCTGACCCCGGGAGTGTGTGATGGGACGGTGTGGAGGGAGATTCACTCTGTGTCTGACCCCGGGAGTGTGTGATGGGGCGGTGTGGAGGGAGCTTCACTCTGTGTCTGACCCCGGGAGTGTGTTATGGGAGATTCACTCTGTGTCTGACCCCGGGAGTGAGCGATGGGACGGTGCGGAGGGAGATTCACTCTGTGTCTGACCCCGGGAGTGTGTGATGGGACGGTGTGGAGGGAGATTCACTCTGTGTCTGATCCCGGGAGTGTGTGATGGGACGGTGTGGAGGGAGATTCACTCTGTGTCTGACCCCGGGAGTGTGTGATGGGGCGGTGTGGAGGGAGATTCACTCTGTGTCTGACCCCGGGAGTGTGTGATGGGACAGTGTGGAGGGAGATTCACTCTGTGTCTGACCCCGGGAGTGTGTGATTTGACGGTGTGGAGGGAGATTCACTCTGTGTCTACCCCGGGACTGTGTGATGGGCCGGTGTGGAGGACAATTCTCTCTGTGTCTGGTCCCGGGTGTGAGTAAATTTACAAATGTAAATGAAACAATGTGTGAGCTGCTGACGTGCGGGAATAAATAAGCTGCTCCCGACTCACTCACAGTCACACACAATTAACTGACCGGAGACAAGGAGTGACCGGTTGAATAATCAGTCCCGTTTCTCACCGTCACTCTGCATCGGGGAACCGGTGATTATAAAATCACACTTCAGGGCCGTGTCCGGGATCGCTGCAGATCCAGGGTCACTGCCGAGGGATTTGTCCATTTAACATCATTATATCGGCCAGGCTGCCGAATGCACCGTCCTCAGCAAAGGGGGCAAAAGGATTCTCTCCCGGGACCATCCCCCCCACCCCGGGACACCGGTGTCCCAGACTGAGCCCCGGACCCCGGGCTCTTCCTGTCCGGGTAATTCCCCGGGGAGTCACGTGGGGAGTCTCCAACACGCACTTCCGGCGGAAGCTGGCCCGCCGGACAGCAGGCGGAAACACGTCACTGCGGGACCGCTGCGAGCGACGCACACAGCGCGAGGCCCGAGCCGGGTCCGTTAAAACCGTTGAAAGTTGAACCAGGCGCGCGGCCGTTAAAGGTAAGGGCGGGAGTTAAAGGGGAGGGCGGGGAGTCGGCCAAATGTCCCCATCCCGCGGGCGGGGATGTTCACACATTCAGATGTTCACAGGATCACAGATCCACCATCAGTCCGGGTCTGGGTTCCTGTAGAGATCTCAGTTCCTTCATCCCGGTCTCACTGAACCGATTCCCCACATTCAGATGTTCACAGATCCACCATCAGTCCGGGTCTGGGTTCCTGTAGAGATCTCAGTTCCTTCATCCCGGTCTCACTGAACCGATTCCCCACATTCAGAGGTTCACAGATCCACTCTCAGTCCGGGTCTGGGTTCCTGTAGAGATCTCAGTTCCTTCATCCCGGTCTCACTGAACCGATTCACCACATTCAGATGTTCACAGATCCACCATCAGTCCGGGTCTGGGTTCCTGTAGAGATCTCAGTTCCTTCATCCCGGTCTCACTGAACCGATTCACCACATTCAGATGTTCACAGATCCACCATCAGTCCGGGTCTGGGTTCCTGTAGAGATCTCAGTTCCTTCATCCCGGTCTCACTGAACCGATTCCCCACATTCAGATGTTCACAGATCCACTCTCAGTCCGGGTCTGGGTTCCTGTAGAGATCTCAGTTCCTTCATCCCGGTCTCACTGATCCGATTCACCACATTCAGATGTTCACAGATCCACCATCAGTCCGGGTCTGGGTTCCTGTAGAGATCTCAGTTCCTTCATCCCGGTCTCACTGAACCGATTCCCCACATTCAGATGTTCACAGATCCACCATCAGTCCGGGTCTGGGTTCCTGTAGAGATCTCAGTTCCTTCATCCCGGTCTCACTGAACCGATTCCCCACATTCAGATGTTCACAGATCCACCATCAGTCCGGGTCTGGGTTCCTGTAGAGATCTCAGTTCCTTCATCCCGGTCTCACTGAACCGATTCACCACATTCAGATGTTCACAGATCCACTCTCAGTCCGGGTCTGGGTTCCTGTAGAGATCCCAGTTCCTTCATCCTGGTCTCTCTGAACCGATTCACCACATTCAGATGTTCAGATCCACCATCAGTCCGGGTCTGGGTTCCTGTAGAGATCTCAGTTCCTTCATCCCGGTCTCACTGATCCGATTCACCACATTCAGATGTTCACAGATCCACTCTCAGTCCGGGTCTGGGTTCCTGTAGAGATCTCAGTTCCTTCATCCCGGTCTCACTGAACCGATTCACCACATTCAGATGTTCACAGATCCACTCTCAGTCCGGGTCTGGGTTCCTGTAGAGATCTCAGTTCCTTCCCCCCGGTCTCACTGAACCGATTCACCACATTCAGATGTTCAGATCCACTGTCAGTCCGGGTCTGAGTTCCTGCAGAGATCTCAGTTCCTTCCTCCCGGTCTCACTGAACCGATTCCCCCCCAGCCTGAAACAGATGGGAGAATAACGATGAAATAAACAGATTACACAACAGTGGCAGTAACAGGGGACCGGGGTTAATGTTTCAACAACACTCACAGACAAATATCACCAGAAAACCCGCGGATCCGCTGATATTTTATCACATTGAACATTAACACAAACACTCACAGGATCCACTTCAGACTTGGGAGGGTCAGTATGAGGAGGCGGAGAGCGGGGACAGATCGGTTTGTCAGCGAGTTTAATCCCAGGTCCAGCTCCGTCAGTGATGGATTTACACTGAGAGCGGAGACGAGATCCTCGGCACCAGAATCTGTGAGACCGACACGGTTCAGCCTGGAGATGAGAGAGAGTGAGGGTGAAGGACACAGAGAGACAGGAGACGGTACAAATCCCCAGTGTTTATCAGTAACACAATTACTGATCACATTAATGTTCAGTGTCAGACACCCAGTGACTGTAAACACAATCTCCCACAGTCTGGAGATGAGAGAGAGTGAGGGTGAAGGACACAGAGAGACAGGAGACGGTACAAATCCCCAGTGTTTATCAGTAACACAATTACTGATCACATTAATGTTCAGTGTCAGACACCCAGTGACTGAAAACACAATCTCCCACAGTCTGGTACTTACCCCAGTGTCTGTATTTTACACTCCGGGTTCCTCAGAGCCGCAGACACCAGTTTCACTCCTGAATCTCCCAGTTTATTACCACTCAGGTCCAGCTCCGTCAGTGATGGGTTTGTACTGAGAGCGGAGACGAGATCCTCGGCACCAGAATCTGTGAGACCGACATACCACAGCCTGGAGATGAGAGAGAGTGAGGGTGAAGGACACAGAGAGACAGGAGACGGTACAAATCCCCAGTGTTTATCAGTAACACAATTACTGATTTTTTTCTTCAGCACGACTGTGCAAGTCAGCCAGTGAGAACAGCGAGAAGAGTTTAAAAGGAAGACTGATTTACAGAGCGAGCGTCAGAGGAGCGGGAGACAGAGTAGGAAGGCTTTGGCTCAACGGGGCTTCGGCGATAAAGGGTCGAGGCGAGGTAGGTTATCTGTTTACAATACAGACAGAGAGTATGTGTGTGAGGCTGGGTTTCTGTGCTCGGTGTCAGATGTGGGAGATCCTGGAGTCTCCCAGCCTCCCGGACGGCAACATCTGCACCCGGTGTGTCGAGCTGCAGCTCCTCAGGGACCGAGTTAGGGAACTGGAGATGCAGCTCGATGACCTTCGTCTGGTCAGGGAGAGCAAGGAGGTGACAGAGAGGAGTTACAGGCAGGTGGTCACACCGGGGCCACGGGAGACCGAGGAACTGGGTCACAGTCAGGAGAGGGAAGGGCAAGAAGCAGGTACTAGTGAATCCCCCAGTGGCTGTTCCCCTTGACAATAAGTACTCCGGTTCGAGTACTGCTGGAGAGGGAGCAACAACAGCTGCACCTCTGGCACCGTCTGGCCCTGTGGCTCAGGAGGGTGGGGAAAGGAAGAGGATGGCAGCAGAGATAGGGGACTATAGTTAGGGGGGCAGACAGACGATTCTGTGGACGCAGTAAAGAAACTCGGATGGTCGTTTGCCTCCCAGTTTCCAGGGCCAGGATGTTCCTGATGACGTCCAAGATATCCTGCAGTGGGAGGGAGAACAACTGGAGGTCGTGGTACATATTGGTACCAGAGACATTGGTAGGAAAAGGGAAGAGGTCCTGAAAACAGACTACAGGGAGTTAGGAAGTAATTTGAGAAGCAGGACCTCAAAGGTAGTGATCTCGGAATTACTGTCTGTCCCACGTGACAGTGAGAATAAGATTAGGATGAGGCGGAGGATAAACGCGTGGCCGAGGGATTGGAGCAGGAGGCAGGGATTCAGATTTCTGGATCATTGGGACCTCTTTTGGAGCAGGTGTGACCTGCACAGAAAGGACGGGTTGCACTTGAATCCCGTATATTAATATACGGACAGCAAGGTATGATGAATAAAACGGATGAGCTTCGAGTGTGGATCAGCTCTTGGAGCTATGATGTTGTGGTCATTAGAGAGACTCGGATGGTGCAGGGGCAGGAGGACAGGGAAAGGAAGAGGAAGGCAGCAGAGATCAGGGACTTTATAGTTAGGGGGGTCAGACAGACGATTCTGTGGACACAGGAAAGAAATTCAGATGGTCGTTTGCCTCCCAGGTGCGAGGGTCCGGGATGTTCCTGATCACGTCCAAGATATCATGCAGTGTGAGCGAGAACAGCCAGAGGTCGTGGTACATATTGGTACCAATAACAGAGGTAGGAAAAGGGAAGAGGTCCTGAAAGCAAAGTACAGGGTGTTCGGAAGTAATTTGAGAAGCAGGACCTCAAAGGTAGTGATCTTGGAATTACTGTCTGTCCCACGTGACAGTGAGAATAAGATTGGGATGAGGTGGAGGATAAACGCGTGGCCGAGGGATTGGAGCAGGAGGCAGGGATTCAGATTTCTGGATCATTGGGACCTCTTTTGGAGCAGGTGTGACCTGCACAGAAAGGACGGGTTGCACTTGAATCCCGTATATTAATATCCTGACAGCAAGGTTTGCTAAGGCTACTGGGGAGAGTTTAAACTAGAATTGCTGGGGGGAGGGAACCAAATTGATGTGACGGAGGAGAGGAAGGTCGGCTCACAAATAGAGAGAATTTGGAGACAGTGTGAAAGGGAGGATACGCAGGTGATAGAGAAGGGAGACACTCAGTCCGATGGTTTGAGATGTGTCTATTTTAATGCAAGGAGTATGATGAATAAAATAAATGATTGTCTGTGTCTGAGTGAGTCTCTGTGGGTGGAAGTTAGGAACAGGAAGGGGTCAATAACTCTACTGGGTGTGTTGTATAGACCACCCAACA
This sequence comes from Hypanus sabinus, assembly GCF_030144855.1. NCBI lineage: Eukaryota > Metazoa > Chordata > Chondrichthyes > Myliobatiformes > Dasyatidae > Hypanus > Hypanus sabinus. The sequence continues at coordinate 204,413 of NW_026781663.1, forward strand.
GTAACACGGACATCGTGGAGCAGATAGGGAGACCGATTCTGGAAAGGAGTAACAATAACAGGGTTGTTGAAGTGGGAGATTTTAATTTCTCAACTATTGATTAGCATCTCCCTAGAGTGAGGGGTGTCGATGGGGTGGAGTTTGTGAAGTGTGTTCAGGAAGGTTTCTTGAAGCAATATGTACATACGCCTACAAGAGGAGAGGCTTTACTTGATCTGGTTTTGGGAAACGAACCTGGTCAGGTGTCAGATCTCTCAGTGGGACAGCATTTTGGAGATAGTGATCGCAATTCTATCTCTTTTACCATAGCATCTTGGAGGAAGGGGGATGGGGAAGAGATATCCCACAGGAGGAAGGGGATGGGGAAGAGAGATCCCACAGCAGGAAGGGGAATGGGGAAGAGAGATACCACAGCAAGAAGGGGGACGGGAAGGAGAGATCCCACAGGAGGAAGGGGGACGGGGGGGAAGAGACCCCACAGGACGAAGGGGGACGGGGAGGAGAGATCCCACAGGAGGAAGGGGGACGGGGAGGAGAGATCCCACAGGAGGAAGGGGGACGGGAAGGAGAGACCGCACAGGAGGAAGGGGGACGGGCAGGAGAGACCCCACAGGAAGAATGGGGACAGGGAGGAGAGACCCCACAGGAGGAACGGGGACGGGGAGGAGAGATCCCACAGGAGGAAGGAGGAAGGGGACGAGATCCCACAGGAGGAAGGGGGAAGGGGCCGAGAGACCCCACAGGCGGAAGGGGATCGGGGAGGAGAGACCCCACAGGAAGAAGGGGGACGGGGAGGAGAGATCCCACAGGAGGAAGGGGGACGGGAAGGAGAGACCCCACAGGAGGAAGGGGGACGGGCAGGAGAGACCCCACAGGAGGAATGGGGACGGGGAGGAGAGACCCCACAGGAGGAAGGGGGACGGGGAGGAGAGACCCCACAGGCGGAAGGGGGACGGGAACCAGATCCCACAGGCGGAAGGGGGACGGGGTGGAGAGATCCCACAGGAGGAAGGGGGACGGGGAGGAGAGATCCCACAGAAGGAAGGGGGACGGGGAGGAGAGATCCCACAGGAGGGACGGGGCCGAGAGATCCCACAGGGGGAATGTGGACTGGGAAAAGATCCCACAGGAGGAAGGGGGACGGGCAAGACAGACCCCACAGGAGGAAGGGGAACGGGGAGGAGAGAACCCACAGGAGGAAGGGCGACGGGGAGGAGAGACCCCACAGGAGGAAGGGGGACGGGGAGGAGAGACCCCACAGGAGGAAGGGGGACGGGGAGGAGAGAACCCACAGGAGGCAGTGGGGCAGGGAGGAAATCACACAGGAGGAAGGGGGACGGGTAGGAGAGATCCCACAGGAGGAAGGGGGACGGGGAGGAGAGATCCCACAGGAGAAAGGTGGACGGGGAGGAGAGATCCCACAGGAGGAAGGGGGACGGGGAGGAGAGATCCAACAGGAGGAAGGTGGACGGGGAGGGGAGATCCCACAGGAGGAAGGGGGACGGGGAGGTGAGATCCCACAGGAGGAAGGGGGACGGGGGAGAGATCCCACAGGAGGAAGGGGGACGGGGATGAGAGATCCCACAGGGGGAAGGGGGACCGGGACGAGAGACCCCACAAGGGGAAGGGGGACGGGGAGGAGATACCCCACAGGGGGAAGGGGACGGGGAGGAGAGACCCCAAAGGTGGAAGGGAGACGGGGAGGAGAGACCACACATGGGGTAGTGGGACGGGGAGGGGAGATCCCACAGGGGGAAGGGGGACAGGGAGGGGAGATCCCACAGGGGGAAGGGGCACGGGGAGGAGAGACCCCACAGGGGGAAGGGGGACGGGGAGGAGAGAGCCCACAGGAGGAAGGGGGACAGGGAGGAGAGACCCCAAAGGAGGAAGGGGGACTGGGAGGAGAGACCCCATAGGAGGAAGGGGGACGGGGCCGAGAGACCCCACAGGAGGAAGGGGAACGGGGAGGAGAGACCCCACAGGAGGAAGGGGGACGGGGAGGAGAGATCCCACTGGTGGAAGGGGGAAGGGGACGAGATCCCACAGAGGAAGGGGGAAGGGGACGAGATCCCACAGGAGGAAGGGGGACGGGGAGGGGAGACCCCACAGGAGGAAGGTGGACGGGGAGGAGAGACCCCACAGGCGGAAGTGGGACGGGAACGAGATCCCACAGGCGGAAGGGGGACGAGGAGCAGAGATCCCAGAGGAGGAAGGGGGACGGGGAGGAGAGACCCCACAGGAGGAAGGGGGACGGGGAGGAGAGATCCCACTGGTGGAAGGGGGAAGGGGACGAGATCCCACAGAGGAAGGGGGAAGGGGACGAGATCCCACAGGAGGAAGGGGGACGGGGAGGAGAGATCCAACAGGAGGAAGGTGGACGGGGAGGGGAGATCCCACAGGAGGAAGGGGGACGGGGAGGTGAGATCCCACAGGAGGAAGGGGGACGGGGGAGAGATCCCACAGGGGGAAGGGGGACGGGGATGAGAGATCCCACAGGGGGAAGGGGGACCGGGACGAGAGACCCCACAAGGGGAAGGGGGACGGGGAGGAGATACCCCACAGGGGGAAGGGGACGGGGAGGAGAGACCCCAAAGGGGGAAGGCAGACGGGGAGGAGAGACCACACATGGGGTAGTGGGACGGGGAGGGGAGATCCCACAGGGGGAAGGAGGACAGTGAGGGGAGATCCCACAGGGGGAAGGGGCACGGGGAGGAGAGACCCCACAGGGGGAAGGGGGACGGGGAGGAGAGAGCCCACAGGAGGAAGGGGGACAGGGAGGAGAGACCCCAAAGGAGGAAGGGGGACGGGGGGGAGAGACCCCATAGGAGGAAGGGGGTCGGGGCCGAGAGACCCCACAGGAGGAAGGGGAACGGGGAGGAGAGACCCCACAGGAGGAAGGGGGACGGGGAGGAGAGGTCCCACTGGAGGAAGGGGGAAGGGGACGAGATCCCACAGGAGGAAGGGGGAAGGGGACGAGATACCACAGGGGGAAGGGGGACGGGGATGAGAGATCCCACAGGGGGAAGGGGGACCGGGACGAGAGACCCCACAAGGGGAAGGGGGACGGGGAGGAGATACCCCACAGGGGGAAGGGGACGGGGAGGAGAGACCCCAAAGGTGGAAGGGAGACGGGGAGGAGAGACCACACATGGGGTAGTGGGACGGGGAGGGGAGATCCCACAGGGGGAAGGGGGACAGGGAGGGGAGATCCCACAGGGGGAAGGGGCACGGGGAGGAGAGACCCCACAGGGGGAAGGGGGACGGGGAGGAGAGAGCCCACAGGAGGAAGGGGGACAGGGAGGAGAGACCCCAAAGGAGGAAGGGGGACTGGGAGGAGAGACCCCATAGGAGGAAGGGGGACGGGGCCGAGAGACCCCACAGGAGGAAGGGGAACGGGGAGGAGAGACCCCACAGGAGGAAGGGGGACGGGGAGGAGAGATCCCACTGGTGGAAGGGGGAAGGGGACGAGATCCCACAGAGGAAGGGGGAAGGGGACGAGATCCCACAGGAGGAAGGGGGACGGGGAGGGGAGACCCCACAGGAGGAAGGTGGACGGGGAGGAGAGACCCCACAGGCGGAAGTGGGACGGGAACGAGATCCCACAGGCGGAAGGGGGACGAGGAGCAGAGATCCCAGAGGAGGAAGGGGGACGGGGAGGAGAGACCCCACAGGAGGAAGGTGGACGGGGAGGAGAGATCCCACTGGTGGAAGGGGGAAGGGGACGAGATCCCACAGAGGAAGGGGGAAGGGGACGAGATCCCACAGGAGGAAGGGGGACGGGGAGGAGAGATCCAACAGGAGGAAGGTGGACGGGGAGGGGAGATCCCACAGGAGGAAGGGGGACGGGGAGGTGAGATCCCACAGGAGGAAGGGGGACGGGGGAGAGATCCCACAGGGGGAAGGGGGACGGGGATGAGAGATCCCACAGGGGGAAGGGGGACCGGGACGAGAGACCCCACAAGGGGAAGGGGGACGGGGAGGAGATACCCCACAGGGGGAAGGGGACGGGGAGGAGAGACCCCAAAGGGGGAAGGCAGACGGGGAGGAGAGACCACACATGGGGTAGTGGGACGGGGAGGGGAGATCCCACAGGGGGAAGGAGGACAGTGAGGGGAGATCCCACAGGGGGAAGGGGCACGGGGAGGAGAGACCCCACAGGGGGAAGGGGGACGGGGAGGAGAGAGCCCACAGGAGGAAGGGGGACAGGGAGGAGAGACCCCAAAGGAGGAAGGGGGACGGGGGGGAGAGACCCCATAGGAGGAAGGGGGTCGGGGCCGAGAGACCCCACAGGAGGAAGGGGAACGGGGAGGAGAGACCCCACAGGAGGAAGGGGGACGGGGAGGAGAGGTCCCACTGGAGGAAGGGGGAAGGGGACGAGATCCCACAGGAGGAAGGGGGAAGGGGACGAGATACCACAGGAGGAAGGGGGACGGGGAGGAGAGACCCCACAGGAGGAAGGTGGACGGGGAGGAGAGACCCCACAGGTGGAAGGGGGACGGGAACGAGATCCCACAGGCGGAAGGGGGACGGGGAGCAGAGATCCCAGAGGAGGAAGGGGGACGGGGAGGAGAGATCCCTCAGGAGGACGGGGGACGGGGAGGAGTGATCCCTCAGGATGGACGGGGAGGAGAGATTCCACAGGCGGAAGGTGGACGGGGAAGAGAGATCCCACAGGAGGAAGGGGGATGGGGAGGAGAGATCCCACTGGAGGAAGGGGGACGGGCATGAGGGATCCCACTGGAGGAAGGGGGACTGGGAGGAGAGACCCCACAGGAGGAGGGGGACGGGCAGGAGGGATCCCACTGGAGGAAGGGGGACTGGGAGGAGAGACCCCACAGGAAGAAGGGGGACGGGGAGGAGAGATCCCACAGGAGGAAGGGGGACGGGCAAGAAAGACCCCACAGGAGGAGGAGGACGGGCAGGAGGGATCCCACTGGAGGAAGGGGGACTGGGAGGAGAGACCCCACAGGAGGAAGGGGGACGGGGAGGAGAGATCCCACAGGAGGAAGGGGGACGGGTAAGAGAGACCCCACAGGAGGAGGGGGGACGGGCAGGAGTGACCCCACAGGAGGAAGGGGGACTGGGAGGAGAGACCCCGCAGGAGGAAGGGGGACGGGGAGGAGAGACCTCACAGGCGGAAGGGGGTCGGGGAGGAGAGACCCCACAGGAGGAAGGGGGACGGGGAGGAGAGATCCCACAGGAGGGACGGGGCCGAGAGATCCCACAGGGGGAATGTGGACTGGGAAAAGATCCCACAGGAGGAAGGGGGACGGGCAAGAGAGACCCCACAGGAGGAGAGGGGACGGGGAGGAGAGACCCCACAGGAGGAAGGGGGACGGGGAGGAGAGACCCCACAGGAGGAAGGGGGACGGGGAGGAGAGAACCCACAGGAGGCAGTGGGACAGGGAGGAAATCCCACAGGAGGAAGGGGGACGGGTAGGAGAGATCCCACAGGAGGAAGGGGGACGGGGAGGAGAGATCCCACAGGAGAAAGGTGGACAGGGAGGAGAGATCCCACAGGAGGAAGGGGGACGGGGAGGAGAGATCCCACAGGAGGAAGGGGGACGGGGGAGAGATCCCACAGGAGGAAGGGGGACGGGGGAGAGATCCCACAGGAGGAAGGGGGACGGGGGAAGAGATCCCACAGGGGGAAGGGGGACGGGGATGAGAGATCCCACGGGGGAAGGGGGACCGGGACGAGAGACCCCACAAGGGGAAGGGGGACGGGGAGGAGATACCCCACAGGGGGAAGGGGACGGGGAGGAGAGACCCCAAAGGTGGAAGGGAGACGGGGAGGAGAGACCACACATGGGGTAGTGGGACGGGGAGGGGAGATCCCACAGGGGGAAGGGGGACAGGGAGGGGAGATCCCACAGGGGGAAGGGGCACGGGGAGGAGAGACCCCACAGAGGGAAGGGGGACGGGGAGGAGAGAGCCCACAGGAGGAAGGGGGACAGGGAGGAGAGACCCCAAAGGAGGAAGGGGGACTGGGAGGAGAGACCCCATAGGAGGAAGGGGGACGGGGCCGAGAGACCCCACAGGAGGAAGGGGAAC